>NC_137605.1:33820568-33888068 GCF_963280865.1 Gymnoscopelus braueri | reverse complement strand
CCACTATTTTCTTTTTCATCAATTGTTAGGTCAGATTGGATTCTCTATTCACCGTAAAGGAAGGTAACACAAACAGAAATTCTCCATGCTTTGCATTCAAGGCTTCATGGGTAGGGTCGAGTAAATTATTGAAAGAAAAACTCATTTTGGGGGTGAACTATTCCTTAAAGTGGTGCCTTCTTGCCAGGAAAACGTTTAAGTTATTGCACACAAACAAAGAAGCCCTCAAAAACAAAGGTCCCCTTGTGTTGGCTTCTGTCCAACACAAGAAGTGCAGCAGAGAATGGTAAAATGGTCTTGCATTTATATATTGCTTTTCTAGTCTTCCGACTAGAGATGTCCCGATACCGATACTAGGATCGGAAATGTGTCCGATACTTCTTATTTGGTCATATCGAAATCGGCGAGTACGCTAGTCTATGCACCGATCCGATCCAGGGGTTGACACTGGATCGGATCGTTGTAGTTTTCCAACCACCGCGGTGAGAGGGTGATCACCTAAAAGTGGAGTATGCGTCCAGCTTTAGGGGTTCGGTGTCTTGATCAAGAACACTGAAACGCGATGGCAGGAGGAGCAAACCCTCTGATTTCCAGACTGCTCTACCTCCTGAGCCACTGGCGAACCGTGGGGAATGCAGAAGTAGCAGCCAGCTAGGGGTTAAAAGAACAGGTCCAAATGCTTGCTCGTTCAATGCCCAGACCAACTGGGGGGACGGGGAAAAAAAGTCGTTGTAGGAAATTAACGGGAAACATTCCTGTGTCCCTCGTCAGCTAATGGTTTCCCTTTAGCGATGCATTCTGATCCTCAGCTACTCAAGTGGATCAGAGAGGCTGTGGTTGTACCGGGCAGCTTCCAGGTGCGAACGTGAGTGTTAAAGCACAGCTGTGCTTTAACATTCACAGTCACACACACAGCCTACAGCCCCGTCCTACCCCCCCAGAATTCAAGTAATACAGTCTTGTATTCTAAAGTAAGTGAGATTAACGAGATGTCCTTGATGACTCCTAACCTGTCTCAGCAGTTCCATTAACCCATTCAATCCGGGAACACATAGCTGTGTCATTTTTAGATTTTTAGCTATATAATCATTATTTTATACTATTACAAAATAGCAGATATAGCAGATATATAGTAGATCTGCTATTTTTGAAAAATCTTGAACATTTTCTGCAAATCTTTGAATATATATATATTTTTTAAGCAAACATTTGTAACTCAAATCTTTGCCCCTGGAGGTCCCTTGAACTAAAATATTTTACAAAAGCTTTAAAAATGTGATATTCAAAGATTTGCATTTTCCAAGCTTTTTTGTGCTGCGCTATGAGCTTGTATATCTGCTATTTTTGAATAGCCAAAGAAATCTTAAAATGACACAGCTGCGTTCCCGGTCTTAATGGATTAACAGCTGCTTTGTTAACGAGGGAGGTGCACTACGAGAGGTGCTGCCGCTGCTCATTAGTTGTGCTTCAGTTGAGCTTCAGTTGAGATGCAGCTATATTAGTTACAGCCTGATGTGAAGCAGACGCCCAGCTACCTACCTGTGACCACGGGAGCCTCACAGAATGACAAAACACTTCAATGTAAAACAGCCAGAGCTTGTCTAATCTGTATCCAGGAGCTGTTTTAGTCTAGAGAGAGAGAACAGGTATAACCTAAGGGGATTTGGTATATTTTTTGGGCCTTTTTTTCTGCCTTTATTTGAGAGGATAGTAGGCTGACAGGAAATGGTGAGAGAGATGGGGGGGTGACACACAGCAAAGGCCGGTGGGATCGGGAGTCGAACCCGTGACACGCTGTAAGACTGGTTTACCAGCCTATGGTATGCGCCTGGACCACTAGGCCAGCGGGCACCCCAAGGGCATTTGGTATTTGCCAGACCCAGGGGGTCAGGCCTACATGTGGCTTTGTCGGTCCCCTTTTGCTATCGTTGTCGTCCATATATGGACGAAAACGTTTTCTTACATGTCCCTCTTTCTGATTGGCCAAGCTTAGCGTGACGTAGTTTAGAAACCATTCAGATTTCCGGCCATTCAGATTTCAACCACTAGGGGTCTGGCAGTACCAGGGTACCAGGTCCCCTGGTTCCCTTGTTTTAAGGGGACTAAGTGAAGAACCAACAAAAAAGGCAGATGTATAAGTGTCAGAGGGGTGAATCTTTGGAACGGCTTGGACGATGAACTAAAAAAAGTGTAGATCAATTAACAAATAAAAAAATATATAAATCTAAAATAATAGATCAATATAGAACATTAATGTGAACTATTAATACTGGAAGGAATATCAGCTTTGTAATGATATCTTCTTAATTCTATTAAAATATTAATTATATATATTAATCATGATAAAGTAACGCTATAACCGTATCATTTACTCTTTATATTATATCTGTAAGTCTTATCAGTTGGTTGTTTGTTTATTTTGTAAATCTGAGTGATCACATTTGTCTTGTTTTTTTCTGTTGTGTTTTTTTTCTTTTTTTCATAGTTTTTTCTTTGCGTTTGATCTTTTGACGTGAAAAGGATTGGCAAAATAAGCCATTGGCTTCAGCCTACACCTTTTTGGTCTAATCCATATGATGTGAAAAAAAATATATATTGAATTTTATTTTTATGACCAAAATAAACTACTACTACTAACCTAAACATGTGATATTTTCTAAGAGATTTTTGGGGAGTGGGGGCACTGAACTGCTTTGAGATTTTCATGTAGAAAGAGTGAACATGTGATGAATTACAACATGACTGTTACTCACTGTTTTAGAGGTAACCTTCATGCATTACCAGACCTTTACAACTACAGTAGCATGTGCTTTCCTGTACAGTTGTTGATCCTGCCAAGAGGCCCATTAACGTGGCGTGTACTGACCGCTGCATTTTTAACCCCCCCCCTACCTATGTTTGTATGTTTGCGTGCAAGTGCCTGTCGCGAAAGTGAACTTCAGACGTTTCATCGGCACTAACAACAAGTTTTTAAGGGAAACCAGCCTGGTTTACACATAGGAGGAAACCATTTAAGTGTGTGGGGATGGCGGGAAATTCACACGCTGTAGGGGAGAGAAATTCTCCGGTCATTAAATGGCCAAGACCCTCAAAACAACACAGCACAGAGGACGACAGCCATTCCTAAAAACAGGAAAGAACCAAAAGCAGGAATGAGAGCGAGGAAATTTTTTTGTTCTGAAATAGAAACTCTCTGATGCTCTCTGAAAATAGCCTCTGACCTTTGAAAATGTGGACCCCACACCGCTGGATGGCATTCGTATTGGAATTAATTATTTCCTGTTTTTGTTTTTTTCCCTTTTTCTCCCCAAATTCCTGTCAGTGGCAACTATCCCCATGTGGGGTATAATCAAACTCCATGGTGGTGGTGGGCAGGCACTTCATCCCTGCACTCCATGAGTGGCATTAATCTTTCTTCCTTTTAACCCATTAAAACCCGGAACGCATCTGTGTAACCACTTTAACCATTATTTTATACTTTGGCTATTTTTGAAAAATCTTGAACATTTGTGCAAATCTTTGAATATATATATTCTTAAAGGGAACATTTTCTTTGCTTCTGGGAGGTCCCTGGAACAACATATTTTGATCCGCGGCCAAATACATTTAGGGGGCCCTTGAGATGAAAAAGTTTGAGAACCACTGGTATAGAAACGTTTTTCAGAAACCTGTGAAGATTTAGAAGACATTTGTAGATGCGTTCCCAGATTGAATGGGTTAATATATGACAAAGTATACATTTGTTTGACTCTCTCTCTCTCTCTCTCTCTCTCTCTCTCTCTCTCTCTCTCTCTCTCTCTCTCTCTCTCTCTCTCTCTCCTCGTTCATCCCTCCCCCTAGGACTCCTACCATGGCAGGTGGCTTGTTCTCCATAGACAGAGATTATTTCCAGGAGATTGGCACCTATGATGCAGGCATGGACATCTGGGGAGGAGAAAACTTGGAGATCTCATTTCGGGTGGGTAAACACACACACACACACACACACACACACACACACACACACACACACACACACACACACACACACACACACACACAGAGAGAGAAACACACACAGAGAGAAACACACAGAAAAACACACTGCCACTCTTAACATCTGCTTCATACCTCTCCCAATAGCATTGGTCCCAGTAGAGTGGTCCCTGATCCTCCTGATCCTCCTGCTTTTCCCTCTTACCATTGCATTTGCCTGGTAACACGTTAAGTGGTCAGATGGGTGGGCCGTGTGCATTTTCAGAACATGCTTATTTTAATGAATAATTATCAATCAATTGATTGTGTTCCGACTTGGTTCAATGGTACTAACATAAATGATAAATGGTGCCCGGGATCGAACTGGGAACCTCACGGCTTCCATCTGGTCGCTCTACCCCTAAGGCGGCAGTGGCGCAGGGGTAGAGTGGCCGGAGGAAAGCCGTGAGGTTTCCAGTTTGACCCCGGGCTCCCCCAGAGTTAGTGTCGAAGTGTCCTTGAGCAAGACACTGAACCCCTAATTGCTCCCGATGAGCAGGTTGGTGCCTTGCATGGTTTCCTCCTTTGGATAAAAGCGCTATATAAATGCACCATTTAAGCCACTGCCGCCCCATACATAGTATACTTTCTTATTGGGATCACTATGATCTTTTACATAATTCATTGTTTTAATATTAACGACCACCAGTGGGCCCCGGGCCACAGGTTGAGAACCATGCCCTGCAGCGCTGACTCACCTGTTCAATGGGGGTGTGTGTGTGTGTGTGTGTGTGTGTGTGTGTGTGTGCGTGTGCGTGTGTGTGTGTATGTGTGTGAAACACAGATCTGGCAGTGCGGCGGAACGTTGGAGATCGTGACGTGTTCCCACGTGGGCCACGTGTTCAGGAAGGCCACGCCCTACACGTTCCCCGGGGGAACCGGGCAGATCATCAACAAGAACAACCGCCGCCTGGCCGAGGTCTGGATGGACGAGTTCAAAAACTTCTTCTACATCATCTCTCCGGGTAAGTTGTGTGTGTGTGTGTGTGTGTGTGTGTGTGTGTGTGTGTGTGTGTGTGTGTGTGTGTGTGTGTGTGTGTGTGTGTGTGTGTGTGCGTGTGCCTTGGCGTGCACATACTGCACATGTGTGCGTGTGTACATTTATCTTGGCGGCAGGTGTGATCCATCCATTAAGCGGATGACAGTGTGATGTTGCAGCAGTGACCCAACGGTGCAG
Organism: Gymnoscopelus braueri; assembly: GCF_963280865.1. Taxonomy (NCBI): domain Eukaryota; kingdom Metazoa; phylum Chordata; class Actinopteri; order Myctophiformes; family Myctophidae; genus Gymnoscopelus; species Gymnoscopelus braueri. Next base: position 33,882,877 of record NC_137605.1, on the reverse strand, counting down.
GATGGGGGGGTGGGGGGGGGGCGAGTAATTTCACGCTACGAAGCCTCTATTAACCTTGCCATTTCAGCTTGGACACACACACACACACACACACACACACACACTCACACTCAACTCGCACAGGCTGGCACAGCAGAGACATGTCTGCGGGCAAACTTTAACCCCCTCTGTGACTCCACTGAAAGAATAATGGTGTGCCATTGTGTCAATCACAGGTTTTAAATTAGGGCTTAACCACATTAAGACAATGTGGAGCAAGCAGTCTTTGTCTGCAGTGTTGTTGTTCCTCCTGGGTTAACCTGCGTGTTTGTGACTGCGTGTGTGTGCGTACGGGTGTGTGTGTGTGAACCAGGCGTGACCAAGGTAGACTACGGTGACATCACGTCTCGTTCGGCGCTGAGACAGAAGCTCCAGTGTAAACCATTCAGCTGGTATCTAGAGACCGTCTACCCAGACTCCCAGATCCCCAGACACTACTACTCCTTGGGAGAGGTATACTGTACACACACACACACACACACACACACACACACACACACACACACACACACACACACACACACACACACACACACACACACACACACACACACACACACACACACACACACACACTCACACACTCACTCACTCACTTGCACAGACATATACATGCTGACTCACAAATTCCTACAGCAACACTCACTCACTCCTTGTTCACTGCCTTTAGACGGTGAACGCACACGTCTGATTATGCCTGAAGCAGTGGGGGTTTAATGTTTGTGTCGGTTGCTGTTGGTTAACAAAGATTCTGTGTGTGTGGTTCAGATCCGTAACGTTGAGACCAATCAGTGTTTGGACAACATGGCCCGCAAGGAGAACGAGAAAGTGGGCATCTTCAACTGCCACGGCATGGGAGGCAACCAGGTAGGATCAATGAAAAGCATGAAGGAAAACGTGAGCAGGACCATTCCTCAATCTGCCCAAAACATGCCCACTTTCTAAGTAAAAGAAACGGAAAGATAAATGACCGCAGATATACATATAAAGCATTCTTGCTATTTTAAGTCAGGGTTTCCGTGGATTATGGAAAAGGCTTAAGAGGTATTAAATCAGTTTTGCCAACATTAAGGCCGTAAAAAAAAAAGAGAGAGTCTGAAATATGAATTTCAGTGGTCTTAACTTGTTTGCTTTACAAAAAGAAAGAAAATGGGATGAATAGCTTAGACCTTTTATTAGAAAACTATGTCACGGCCTCGTATTTGCTTCTGTGTGATTTAATTCATGCATTTTTCCACCACCAAATTGAACGTGACTAATTTCGTACATTCAATAAGGTGTACTGGAAGGCTCAGACCACTGCCAGCAGGACCAGGCAATTATTTCAGAAATAAAATGTATCTCTTTTGGGAAGTTGCAGGTTGTTCATGGATTGTATTGTGAGTTGTCCGCAACCCCACCACACACTTGTAGATAGTCTGGGATGAAAACAAGCGCTCCCTCCTGTGCTGCCTCCTTCACAAGCACTGACTTCATCTGTCAGACAAGCAGCACATACTGTAGTTGAGAAAAGATTGTAAGTTGACGTTGACAATATATTAATCCATTAAGACCGGGAACGCATCTGTGTCATTTTAAGATTTCTTTGGCTATTCAAAAATAGCAGATATACTGTATAAGCTTCTATGAACTTGCCGCGCTATGAACTTGTAGATCTGCTATTTTTGAAAAAATAAATCATGAAAATGTGTGCAAATCTTTGAATATATATATATATATGACATGAAAGAAGTTTGAGAACCACTGATATTATAGCAACATAAGTTTAAAAAAACAACTGTTAGGATTTAGAAGACATTTGTAGAATCCCCAGAAGCAAAGATTTGGGTTAAAATGTTCGCTTTAAAGGTTCTATGACATTCATTTTCACATTTTTTATGTTTTTTGGGGGGTTTTATGACCTCAATTACACCCAAAAAATCTGAACTTTGAACATGGTTTTCTGAATAATTAGGCTGAAAAGTAATCTGAGCTTGGCCCTTCGGCAGTGAGGTCACAGCCGATTAATCCCGCCCACTCTCCTCCTCGCCCCTCCCCTCCCCTATCCTTTCCTTTGGGGGGGGCGGAGCAGAGGCGATGATTGACAGGCAAGATCCCTCACTAGCGACACCCGCAGGCAAAGATTTATTTTTTCATTGCAGTTGAAAAGGCTTTAGAAATGTGAGAGAAAAACACCTGCCATGGATCAATGGAGTGGAATTTTTTGTTAAAACTTTCTATACACGTTTGAAGGACCATGACCATGACAAAGACTTTTAATGTGTGGTAAAACTGAACGTCATGAAACCTTTAAAAAATAAATATTCAAATATTTGCACAAATGTTCAAGATTTTTCAAAAATAGCAGATCTACAGCAGTAGAAATATAATGTCAGATATTAACAGTATGGGCGATATTACAGTTACAGCGGAGGAAGACATGAGAGAGACAATGAATGACGGAGACTTGGAAGAGACAGATCAATGAGATGAGATGCTGATGCAAGATATACAGAAATAAGAGGGAACGGATAAATTGATTCAGAAGCAGAGCAGGAGTCAACTGTTGGAGATTTTGAGGAGACAGCCGAGAAAATTACAGAAAAAAAACAGTGGGCGTTGAGAGATAAGGAAAGGAGTAGGTAAATACCACCGCTCCATTTAGATGGCACCATTATTTAAAAAAAGGGTGATATACATATAATATGTATCTGAAAACAGCACATTATGTGACGCGAATAGAATATGGCAGCTGCCTTTCTAAGGGGCTTTGTGGAGGGGGGAAAGTACAGTTGGCTGTTTTCTGTAGATTAATGGATTAGTCAGGTGGCAAGGCACCATACTGGCCAGGCTACTGTAGAATAGGCAATGCATAAGTACGATATCACTATTTTTATTCTTCCTGTTACATCAATGTCAAAATTTGGGAAACTAACCCGCTAAGCACCTCAGAAGCATGCCCACGATCTGAGCCATTTAATAGGAAGTATCCCAATTCGATCTTCATGTTTTCCTACATGGTACGGCTGCACATTGCAAACTTCCAAGCACATTAAAAGGAATAGTTCAGTACAGACTAGCTGATTCCCTTCTTTTGTAATAGCATAACAAATTGATAACAAGCTGACATCATTTTAACCGTAGTGCCAATTTTAAGAGGTTTTCAACAATTTGACAAGAACTTTGACATGTGCAACTTCTAAATCAAATATAAAAATGTAACTATTCCTTTAAAGTTACTAAAAGGCAATCCAATTTAGGAGTTTGATGCCTCACATTGCAGATATTACAAGTGACTGCTAGACCCCATACATGTTCAAACACTAAATCAACCAGAATGTTATTTTCACCTCTAGCTTGCTCGTTCTTCAACTTCAACTTTATTTGTCCCAGAAGGGCAATTGGTTCTGCAATGTTACATGTCTGCAAAAGTTCAGATATGAAGTATTGCTAGTGTCGATCCACTCGCATTGTTCACACATGATCCATCAACAAACGGCTGTAAAAACAACAGAAGCGCATTCTCTCTTTGTAGAGTGGCTCATGTGGTACAGTAAGAGTGCATACCGCATAAATAAGGCTTTGGTCCTTCCTGCATCTGGCCCCGGTTCAAATCTGACCCAAGGCTCTTTGCTGCATGTCATCAACCCTCTGTCTCCCACCTTTCCTGTCTCTTGTTTCTCTCTCTCACTGTTACTGTCGAAAAGAAAGCACAAATGCCAAAACAGTGTATCGGAACCAGAATTTAGAGTTGGGACAATTATATCCCAGGACATCCCTAAATTGTACACTGTAAATTATTGCAAAAATATTTATGAAGATAAGGATGTTTGCCAACTTTATGAGAAGTAACTACTTCACAAAAGATACACGTGAGAATGCATTACTTTACATTATATGAATTATTAGGAGTCATTTTCAGTAGTTTTGCTCCTGTCTAGAATGCCCATTCAGCCCTCCTGAAATGCTAGCATAGAAAATGCATCACCTAATTGCTACCAAATTATTACAGTTATTGTATTTCGACATCACTCAAATATTGGTGGATTTGAATGATACTAAATAAGAAAATGATTTTGTTTAATTTTTGTAGGGGTCTACACAAATACTGTATATATATGCCTGTAATCTGTCTCTTGTCCCTGTGGTTTATCTTTAGGTGTTCTCCTACACAGCCAACAAGGAGATAAGGACAGACGACCTGTGTCTGGACGTGTCCAAGCTCAACGGGCCCGTCATGATGCTCAAGTGTCACCACCTCAAGGGCAACCAGCTGTGGGACTATGATCCTGTGGTGAGTAGAGGACTACTACAGACAATGACGTATACCAAAGATTTCATTTCAAGGTGAAAGATTTTCAGAAGGGGATCTCTGATAATAAAAAATGTTTTGCTCTTTATTAACACATTGCATGCCAGTCGCGTAGATCTACGCGAACCTATTTAAAGCCGCAGCGTGCCAGTCGCGTAGATCTACGCGAACCGCCGATTCCCATGTTAAGTGCCCCAGGTGCACTTTCCGATTTTTTTTGATCCATTTCCGTTTCCGGTTTCCGGTCGGAAACGGAATTATTCGGGTTCCGGTTTTTTCGATCGTATCCGCTTCCTGTCTGGGATCCTGTTTAAAACTCGATTTTCTCTGGTTGTTGTTTTTCTCCTCGCTGATCACTGTTTACCGTTGGTCGGCTGTAGCTTCAAGATGGCGGCACGGATTTGGAAACTGTTTTCGCTGGTTGTTTCTCACGGATCCGCTGTGTGTTTAGAACCAAATGAACGCGCACTTTTAACTTATTTAGCGAGGTCTGTGGCGACATGAAAAAAACTAAAAAACAACAATAAAACGCTGGCACTGGTGAGTACATTATGAGATTAAACTCTGGCATGGAATGTGTTAAGTCATCGTTTTGGTCGTTAGACCTTTTTTTTTCCTGAATTTGCCAACCTGCTCTGACCAAAAGAAGAAGTGAAGTTCACGGTTGTTGAAATTTGATTTAGAGCATCTAATCATTTGCTATTTTAATCGCAGAATTAAAACATCAGGCAACAATGTTTTTTTTTTACAAAGGATTAATGTAGTGATTTGGAATTAAACCCCAAGTAAATATGAGAACATTTTCTGTATACCTATAGATAGTCCAGCAATGTATGGCTTCAGTGTGACTGATTATTATTATTTCCTGTACTTAAACGAATCAATGTGTGTGTGTGTGTGTGTGTGTGTGTGTGTGTGTGTGTGTGTGTGTGTGTGTGTGTGTGTGTGTGTGTACATGCGTGCGTGCCTGCGTGCAGAAGCTGACCCTGATCCACGTCAACAGTAACCAGTGTCTGGACAAGGCGAGTGAAGAGGACAGTCAGGTGCCCAGTGTGAGAGACTGTACGCACACGCGCTCCCAACAGTGGCTGCTCCGCAATGTCACACTGCCAGAGATCTTCTGATGACCGCACACACACGCACACACTCACACACACAGCAAGCCCAGGCCAGAGCGAAACAAGGGAGGGACTTTGTGATCGGGAAAAGGAATGGTTTTCCCCCAGCGAAACGGGACAGAGAGACGCATTACCCCCAGAAAACTGAACTGCACTGTCTCTGTTTCCTGTCTGTGTGGACGGAGAGCTCTGAAGGAGGACTGCGTTTGAGCCCCTCATCGGGGGGAGGGACTTGAGAGACTCCTTTTCTAGGAGACAGTGGCTGGTTGTTGTTTTTTTGAAGAGATTATAATTCTGTGCAGAAAGAGAGACTTGGTCCTGTGTGTGGATATTAAACAGACTGGTGGAGGTCAAGGTTCTGTGCTCACAGCTTCCCTGAACAATACAGTCCAACCGCCACCACCACAACACCACCCCAACTCATCACTTACGTTTACTGACTGCCTCTTGCGAGTGAGTGTGTGCGCGTGTGTGCCTGAATGAATGTATGAGTGCTTGAAGGGGGCTAATTCCTTTGCTTTCTTTTTTTGTTTAGGTTTTTTTATTTTATTTAATTTTATAGCAGATTTTGAAAATGAACTCTGGTGAACTAATATGAAGAAGGAAGTCATGTGTGTGTGTGTGTGTTTGCTTGTTTGAGTGGTTTTGTATGTGTGTGTGTGTGTGTGTGTGTGTGTGTGTGTGTGTGTGTGTGTGTGTGTGTGTGTGTGTGTGTGTGTGTGTGTGTGTGTGTGTGTGTGTGCATGTGTGTGCATGTGTGTGCGCGAGCGTGTGTGTGTGTGTGTGTGTGTGTGTGTGTGTGTGTGTGTGTGTGCGTGCGAGTGTGTTTGCACAACTGCGTCATGTACGCCCTCTGTGAGAGCCCCTCCTTGAGTCCTGCAGCAGCATATGTCTCCCTCTACTGTTGGTCCATGGCATTTCACCCTACAGACTGAGTCCTCAGCCCTGCAGAAATACCACGGGACTCCATATGAAAACCCAGAGGACCCAAAAAGGAAACGGAATGCATCTGCCCTCAGCAGAGATCTAGAGACAAATAGATAGTCTGTTTGTGATATCTTGAGATTTCTATGTCCAGTTAGTTTTTTTTACATGACTAGTGTCTTTCTGTAACTGTCTGTTTCTGTTGTATTTGAAGGTGTTCAACATATAGATTACACACACACACACACACACACACACACACACACACACACACACACACACACACACACACACACACACACACACACACACACACACACACACACACACACACACACACACACACACACACACACACACACACACAGGCCTGTGCATATCTAACTCATGTTCACTGCCAACGTAGTGTTCAAAACATATAGGAACATGACATACAGTAGCAGCACACACGTATTCTGTGCGCACAGGTGAGCACTTGCTAATCTGTCATTTTAATCCATTTTGTCATAACTTATTCTTAACAGACTATACACTCCAAGGGCTTATTCCTTCCAGTGGAGTGTCCGTGCGTGCGTGCGTGCGTGTGTGAGATAGAGAGAGACACAGTGAGTGTGAGTGAGTGAACGCACATCTGTGAGCTTGATGACTCCATGCCCGTCCCGGCTCCTCCTCAGAACAAACAGGTCTCAGATCCGTGTCGTTGCTCTTTCATAAGCACCAGAGACGTAGAACAGACTGACTGCAGATCAGTTACGGCTTCCCAGTTCTTTTTTTTCCTATTCTGAACCTGAGGCCTGAGTTACACTTAGTTGCGTGCAGGTCTCGCGGCCCGAAAATCGTAGTAGATCTGCTATTTTTCTATGCACGACACACGCGCACAACTTAAGTGTAGATCAGGCTTCATGTAGTACCTAGATGGCTGAGAGGGGATTTGTCGTCAGTGTATCAGAGGGCCTTTTGTTTGCTTCACTGCAGTCTGGGGGGGGGGGAACGTGGAATCATGGATTATGAAGAGCACAGCGGCAGGCAGAAGACATATCCCATGCTACAGCCACCACATGTGCTACTTACAGGACTACATAAGCAGACGGGCAGGACTCTCTTCGAGCAGCGTCTCATGAAAGCCGCGCGTCGGCGCCAACATCGATTTCTCTTCATATCACTCTTACGGTTCTACTATCTGCCAACATGCTTCCTTTATTCCTTAACTGTTTTTATAATGACGCCTCTTTGTGGGGTCTGAGGGCAGAGGAGAAGAAGTGACTACCTTGAAGAAATAAATAAATAAAATACATAAAGGTTAAAAACCGTTCAGCTTCCTCCAGTGGAGGAAGGGGTTTTTTACACGTAGATGTGACATTTTAATTGGGTCATCTCTGTTGTGGACATGGTAGCGAGAGGAGGTTGATGATAATGATTCATGGCTGAGTGAGTGACTTTATGGTGAAGATGTGTTTTGTTTTTGTTTGTTTTGTTTTCTGTTGGGGGGGAAAGATTAAGTGTTCTGACAGCTCTGTTTTGGGGGTGGGGGGTTAGAGTGACTGATTGACATGTCCAGGCTTCCACACTGAGCTGATCCAAATGTTGTAGAAAATTAAAAAGTGAAAACGTTTACAGAACAATACAACAATGAAAAGCTCGACCCCTGCCTCCTTTCGCCTTTGTACGCCACCACACACACACACACACTCAAATTTTTTCCCCACATAATTTGTGAAGAGGAAATGTCTGCTCCCCCTCAGAAGAGATATAGGTTACCACTTCTCAGAAGCTTCTTCGAGTTTACTGGACAGTAATCACTGTCGTAACCCACTTTTTATTGAGTTTGTTTGGCAGCCAATGGTTTCGAAGGTCACTGACATTAGTGTATAAGTGCATACACTGTAAACTCCACTCCAACTGTCCAACTGACAGTGCTTATGGGTCAGAGATAAATTAACTTCACTGTGTAAGTTTAAGCATATTGGATCAAGTGGAATAGGTTTACAAATCAATGGGTAAATTAGAGGGAAATTCAGTAAAACAGTCAAATAAAAGTGGAAGAGTAGCTTTATCACATTAACTGCCAGAATTATTTTCATATTTTTTTAGCCAGTGCCAGAGTTTTTCATTGGAAAAAAAAAAGTACTCAGGAGCCGAAATACAGCATTTTTAAGTTTTAAGTTAACAAGGAAGTGGATAGGAGTCTAGATCTTCAACTAATCATATCTCCTTGGCCTTTGGGTGAAATTGGAAAAAAAAAAGTAAGATCTACGCGATTGGCACGTGGCGGCTTTACGGAGGTTCGCGTAGATCTACGTGATTGGCAGTCAATGTGTTAAGAGTGCCGTGATAACAGTCTAATTGGCCTGGTTTTTGAGGCAAATGGGCAAAGTCTATTTTGTCACATGCTTTTTTTAATCATCACTGTAGAAAGTATTGCTATAAGGCAAATGAAAATATGGGGAGGGACCTGACAAGTCTACATCCAATGATACACACCTATCCTACCAAGTAATGTACTGTATGTGGGTGGGTGGGTGGGTGGGTGGGTGAGTGAGTGGGCGGTGTGTACTTGTCAGGCATGTTGCTCCTGTAGGGAGTGGTGAAAAAGTGAATTGTGTGGACAATCTTTAAAGACTTAACCATCACCAGCAACAAGAGAGACAAAGGGATGAGCATAGAATATTTTGGACCTAAGGGCCATGAGATTCACAGTGCTGAAAGTATTAGTTATCATTCTTAACTAAACTGTCCTCTGTATATTGTTACAAACATGACACGAGTATGGACTCAAATAGCCAGCACAGATTATAGCTAATGTTAGGCTTTTATTGAATATGGAAAATGTCTTTAAAACTGTCACAGTATCAATGATATATCATGTTCCAGCTCAGTCCCATAATGTTGTTATGTTGTTATACATAAAATGCATGAAGCAAAAGCATGATTAACAATTTACAACAAAATTATTTGTTGTCTGAGCCATCATTTCATTTTCATCAAAGGCTAAAGCAACATGGATTTAATCACAGTTGCAGTGGATTTCATCATCGTTACAGTGTGTTTGCGCCACCATAAGTGATCTCTATTCCATCAGCAGCACAAGGATAAAACTTTAAAATGAGTCATCGAAAGGAGGCAGAAAGTTCTGATGCATTTCATACTGAAAATATCCCCAGAGGAAGGTAAGTGAAAATGTAAATCTGCTACATTTTATTGATATACATTATGACTAAATTGATTAAATTGTATGAATGTATTATATTTTTTCCCTGTATGTCTCTGTTACATGTTGCATTTCTGTCAATAAAAACATAAATCATCAATAACTGAATAATAAAACAAATGGTTTATAACTGTAATATCAATAATTTAATTCAATAATTTAATTAGCTATCCTAAAAATGTGTAAAGGCTACTGTAGTTATAGCAGTGACTGAGACAACAAGCTGAAAAACAAAGCCAAGTGACAGCTGTGTAAGTGAATGCGCGCAAGCACACATGTGCGTCTGCAACTGGTCGCGGCCCTCATCAAGTCACCTTTCAGCCAATGCTGCCCTTACCCGAGTAAGTTCCTCGAGTTCAAGTTCCTCGGAGTACACATCGAGGAGGACCTCAAATGGGAGACGCACTCCACACACGTGAGGAAAAAGGCTCAGCAGCGACTGTACTGGCTCCGCCGCCTGAAGAAGCTCGGAGTAGGACATCGCATCCTCAGGCTGTACTACAACAGTTCTGTTGAAGGCATCCTAACAGGCTGTGTCACGGCCTGGTACGGGAACTGCACTGCCCGAGAAAAGATCAGCCTACAACGAGTAGTGCGATCGGCAGAGCGGATAATGGGAATCGAGCTCCCAGCGCTCCAGGAACTGTACAAAAAGCGGTGCGTGGTCAAAGCCAAGCGCATCATCAAGGACAAGCACCACCCAAGTCACAGACTGTTCAACCCCCTACAACGACCGCGACCGGGCAAGGGGCTCTACCGCAGTATCAAGAGTTCCACCACCAGGTTCTGGTGTAGTTTCAATCCGGCTGCTGTCAGAATGCTGAATGGGGCATAAGCCTGAATGAGGCATGGGCCTTGTTCAGCAGCCTGACAGCAGGCGGGGCAGACTTTTCTGGCTCTTCCTGAACACACCTGTGGATTATACCAGGGACAATGACTTGGACTTTAGCCCCCCCCCTCGGACACACCTGTGGACTACACCAGGTACAAATGACTTTTTGCTGCACTCCCTCATGGAGCTACTTGCGGATTATACTAGGGTCAGTCCACCCTAGGTGGACACGCACTGACCTTTTGCACCTTAATCCCTTGTATAACGTCTTTTTTATTGTGCTCCTTTCCTCTAAGCACCTTAACGTCCATTGTCTATCATGCACAGTATAAGAATAACATGCACAGTATACAATACATTGCTGCTAGGCTCAGGCACCTTAGTTAGTTTTTTTAGTTTTAATTATCTCAGGTACTTTGTAAATATGTAGATAACTTGTCTGGCCTTCTGTTGCTCTCTTGTTTTGATCTCCTTCCCACTTGCCCCCCACCCTCTTCTTCCCCCACCCCCCCCCCCCCCCCCCCTTCTTTCTATGGAAACTAACGTTGCGATGGGAACGATGTACAAAAAAGAATTTCACCCACTTTTTTACCTTGTAAACCTGTGATGTGACAATAAAACTGATTCTGATTCTGATTCTGATTCTACCCCGAAATGAGTTTGACATCCCTTGTTTAGGTGAAATAAATACACTGTTTAAGGTTCAAATTGTTAATATGTTAAAATATTAAGCTGTTGTGCTGCTACATTCATTTTAAAATTATTGTACCTTTGTACTGCTACCTACCTACTTTAAAACAGCAAAGTCATCTGTCTATGACCTCATTAATGCAGTTAAGTAGTTTATAATTAACACTATCTGTTTTCATTAGGCGTGATGTTTGGCTTCACTGTATTATTGTAATACTTATTTAAACGTTGTCTTCATGTGTCTCCAACAGGCTTGAGCATGGATCTGATTCTGCAAGTTGTGTGTCTGCTGCAAGGAGTGCAGGAACCCCCCTTAACTTTAAAGAGGGCGACCCTGGCTGTATCCTGGCTGTGAGCAGGTAATAATGCTGGCCAGTTCACCTCTTTATGGAAATAATCCCTGAATAGACATGGCTCTTTGTAGCCTGGGCTTAGTTAGTAGATAGTATTTACAAATACTCTTTACAATTTACAAACACTCTTTTGTGACTAAAGTAATCAAAAAAGTAAACCAGAGAACAAGATATTTGAGCTGGGTCTCCTCATTGGTCAGTAGGAATACATTGAGGACACTAGCTACAATGTCCCTCCCCCAGATACTCGTGAGCTCACCCCAGACATCAATACAATACACGGTCAGCTGCATCTGAATTTGAACAAGGTGGTACACCAGGTGAAGAAGAGGACCGACTACCCTGACCATGATGAGAGATTTGACCACTGGACCCAGGTGGTGTGCAGCGAGCCCCAGGCGGGTCGGTGCTACTGGGAGGCAGAGTGGGAGGGTTTCGGAGCCTGTGTGGGAATGGCATACAAGGGTCTTTGCAGGAAAGGCGGGAATAACGAGGGTGTCATTGGCTACAATGACAAGTCATGGAGCCTTCACTGTACAGCCGACTCATTAACGGCTCTTCATAATGTGAAAAACACCACCATACGGCTCGCCGTCCCCCACTCTCTCAGAATAGGAGTGTATCTAGACAAGGAAGGGGGCACTCTGTCCTTCTACCGTGTTTCCTCTGATTCTCTGAGCCACCTGCACACTTTCAGAGTCCAATTTACTGAGCCTTTCTATGCAGTGTTATGGCCCTGGCCAAACTCTGCCATCACCCTCTGTCACCCAGAGCCGATGACCTCAAACATCAAACATCAAACATTAGAAACAGAGTCCAAAGGGAAGCACGCACATCCCAACAAGAATGTACAGGTGCTGAACTAAAATACGTACATTAGAAGAGGACGTTGTTAACTCTAATACATTTTTCTACTGGGAGCTATTACACAGTGTGCAGACTTCCCTTCCTCTTCTCAAACATCAAACAAACATCACACAAATGTTTTCTAACGTAGGGGTTCCTCTACTCTGAGGGGCTTTTCACTTGTTTATCCATTGAAGTGTACAACAACTCAGACAGTTTAACATCGGATATACTGTATAATCAGGCCATAACTGGATAAGGTACAGTCAACTTACGTATTCCTGATGAAAGTGTGTATTATGGAAGGATATTTACTGAACATTGATTTATGGGAGGAGTCATTCCACAGCTTGGGAGCCAGGAGGCACAAGAGTCTATGCTTGAAGCATTGGCCAGGGTGTCATCGTGAATGGAGTAACAGACAGATCCTGTGTTAGGCCTCCTACACAGACAGATCCTTTAGCTAAACTACAGTGCAGGAAGGGGTGGATCGTGTCCTGAAGGTAAGGGGGTGTGATGCCTTTGATTGCCTTATGTAGGTCTACCTGGGAATAATCTGGCAAATCGCTTGACAGATCAGCGCTAAATTGCTTGTGCACATTACTAGTATAGGCCTAGGAAGTACCTCCACGCACATACAGTATGTTTTATATTTTCTTAAATATTTAACTTAAATGTATAAGATAGTCATAGATGACTGACATCACAGGCTGACCACATGAAGTCCCAATATGTATTACAGTATAATATGTTTTTTTATGACAAAGTACTGTATGTGATAAGCTTTTTATGACATAGTATTATGCTTGTTTTGAAGACAGAATATTGTGAAATAGTATATATCTTTAGTGTAACACAATTGTCTATGGATGGCCGTGTCAGTTGGTTGGTCAGTCAGTCGGTCTATCCATCCATCTGTACAACACTTTGGTCAACAACATACTTGTATTTACACTCTTATCATGACAGTGGTCATGGACATGTTTAGAAGGTGGTTACTCCTCAACCAGGCCCCTGTATTCTTCCTGTCCACCCTTGACTCCCCACAATAGCACTGTCGACCTGTTCAACCTGGGGTCTGAGTAGACAAGTAACAGCCACTTCAGCATCTTCACGACATATCATGTGAGGGCCACTAGTCTATTATCATTTGGAACCCCGGGGCACCCCTTCTCGGACACTGGTACCAGGCACAATGAGTGCCTGAACCCTCCCATGTCTCAGACTCAGGTTGGAGATGTGCTGGAGGGGCTCCCTCTGTAGGGCAGCACAGGCCTTAAATATTTACAGACGTGCCAATGTATGTGTGGTATAAAATCTTGTGGTGTGTTTTGTATTTGGACCACTTCTTCATTCACATATCTGAAATGTTTGAAGAGAGGAGAGACATGTGAGACAAGACTGGGGTGCTCACAAGAAGCACAACTGGCTGAGCCACCACTTGTTATTAAGTTACAGTCATACTCAACTCCAGAGCTTGTCTGTACATTACGTCTAGGGTTGCTACTAGACGTAATGTACAGACGCGTTGTAGTTAACACACACACATTCTGTTCTCTAAGGACTACAAGTAATATGTGAAGAAAGGGAGGAAACATCACATTCTCGTGGTTTTCACTTCTACAGTAGGCTACTTCTCTTTACAGTTTTGGCTGTGTGTTATTGATCTTATCGTTATCGGTATGCCTTGTTGACTGTTAATGTAGCCGTTAGGTTGCCAACTGTCCCTTGAAATAAGGAATCGTCACTTATTTGGAAAGTAAAGATGTGTCCCTCGCTTTGTCCATTATTGGAAAAGAAGCTCTATTATATTGCATATGTTATGAAATGTCAAAGTACAGATATTTTTGTGTGTGTTCATATGGTTTAGTTAAATTTAAATGGGATACAATTAGAAAATAAAGATAGACAAGTTACTTGCATTCTTTATTCTTTTTTTAGGACCTAGTCATAAATATCCGGTTTAATTCAATATTGATATAATATTTGGAGGAATGATGGCAAAAAGGTACTTCTTTTTTTTTTCTTCAATTATGGACATGATCTAACATTAGAACTAATTCTAATTACTAATTTGGGGAATAATGTCAGTCAAGTCAACTAACTGAATTGTCAAGGTGGTGTAACCACCATTCAAGGAGCCATTTTGTATATTTTTCAAGAAGACCATGGTTGCGTCCGAAACCACATACTACACAGTATGCTATTTTCAGCCTACTATTTAGTATAGGACATAGGCTGTTAAAAAGTAATTTGGCATACTAAACAGTATGTAGGCTACTGTATGTGATTACAGATGCAGGTTTCCGAGTACTCATGAGTATGAGTATGTTTGAAATGTTTCCAACAAGATAATGTGCTTGCATAGGTGTCCATGATAATGGCTGGCAAATGTCAAATGGTGTAAGAGGTTACACCATTTGATTCCTATCGAAGGTAAATAGAGACCAATTGTGTCAATTTTAACATTTATGATGCTGATTTAAAGCTAATAAACAGGCCACTGTTGTACATAAACAGCATTTTAAAAGCCATAAAACAGCAATTCAGTCATAGTAAAAAATGGTATCTGTACAATACAATGTATAACATTTCATAACATATACAATATAATAGAGCTTCTTTTCCAATAATTGATAAAGCGTGTCGCTTATCAGTTCAGTGAGGGACACGTCTTTTAGTTTCCAAATAAGTGACGTTTCCTTATTTCAAGGCACAGTTGGCAACCCTAACGTCTACATTAACAGTCAACAAGGCATACTGATAAGATCAATAACACACAGCCAAAACTGTAAAGAGAAGTAGCCTACTGTAGAAGTGAAAACCACGAGAATGTGATGTTTCCTCCCTTTCTTCACATATTACTTGTAGTCCTTAGAGAACAGAATAATTGTGTGTTAACTACTGGTGACTCATTTCACTGTTTTGTGTCTTAATAGTGTGCCTAAAAAGCATGCTTTACTGTATGGAGTAGCCTACAAAGCTATGAATTATTACAAACAAAACAAAAGAAAATGTGAAAATCTCTAAAATGTTTTGCTTTTGTTTTTGTTTTTTGTTTTTAATCATATTAAACAGCTAATTAAACAATAATAATTACATAGCTGTATATTCTAATAGCAATCATTGCTATAGTGTTTGTTCAGTAACCTACCTAACCTGTCATATTAAATCTACTGTTTACACCAGCCAGTATTATCCAAATAATGTCGTTTACACCCTGTAAATCATTTTAAACATGTTTTATTCAGCAGCTAGCCAACTATATAAAATCTTTGCAGAGATGCAGTAACTGAATAGTAAGTAAAAGGACCAGGTGTATAACTGCCACCTGGTTTCAGTATCACGCTTCACCATAATACAACATGACAAAGAAACAGAAACATTTGTAACAAAATCATTCGGTATCAAGTAGGCTAAAGTTGGTTGTTAATATTACCGTAGCTACCATGAACAATTTACTGTGCTCGATACTTGCCTCACATTTACTGTCATACGTAAATAAATTTACAGTCTAATCATCTATGACAGTGTACGTTTTCTATAAAAGAAATCATCAATTTAACAATCTAGTTGATTTGAAATTTACAAGCTGCATTTCAGTGTCCAGGCAGCAATAAAACACCTGATAAACACCTGGTCTATGTAAATGTAAAGAGCTTCACTCTTTCTTTACACGTTGGATTCCTCTTCTACAACCCTGGTGTCCTGATCAGCAGAGGAGATGAATCCTCGCCTACGACCCCCACTTTCTCTGATGTTTACATAATCTTGACTGTCTTCCTGAAACATGACAAGTAAAAAAAGAAACACACATTTATAATCTTGAATAGATCATATCAAATTCATCATTATAAAATAATTTAAAAATATTAAAAATGTAGCTCTCCTCACTTCTTTGTCCATGCCAGAGTCTTGTTTCCTTTAAAACATGAAATATTATTTTAAAATAAGACGTTTTCTGCAATACTGACAACAGGATATAGTTCAACAGAACAGTGGTTCTCAAAGTGAGGTCCAGGGACATCGAGGCTGTTCCAGGGGGTTCCCAGCAAAATGAGAAACAGTTTAATTTCACTATTATTTCACTGGCAAGAAGTTATCCCAAATGAGAAAATGTATAAGAATGACTATTCAGGTCATATGTTTCTCTCCACTGTCTACACTGTAGACAGTGGAGAGAAACCTATATAATTCTACAACTTTATACTGTAGACTACAGTATACTAAATCTAATGAAACAACTGTGTTTTCTTATGGGGGTCTGTGGTACACAATGCTTTTTAAATAGGTATCTGCTTTCTAATAATAGGGTCCTTGACATATATGTTTAATGAGTTATGATGACATTAAACTCACCATGCCCACAACATAACCAAAGGAACCACCAACACTGCCAAGATCTTGACTCCAATACCAACACGAAGGATAAGACGATGAACTGCAGAGCGATGACAGGATATTAATTACAAACAGAGAAGGAAATTGATCAACATTGTTTTCAGAATATTTGGTTGTTCTGAGGCATCACATATTTTTAAAAGCTCTGTTATATATTCTAGTTTATGTTGCTTGGTTTCAGACTGTAAATTATATCTTATTACAATCATACCTTCCATGTTTCTCTCTACTTACTGTCTGTTATGTCCATCTGCAGCAGCACCTCAGTAGAGTTGTTTTCTCCCAGTGAGTTCCTGGTCTGACAGAAGTACAGCCCAGTGTGGGAGGACTGCAGAGAGGTCAGAACCAGCACCTGTCCTGACCCTACCTGGACCAGGGAGCTGGAACCAGGAGGTTCAGTCCTCTTGTACCAGGTGTAGTTGTGTACTGGTGGGTTAGCATCACTGCTGCAGGTCAGGTTCACACTGCTGCCCTCTGCCAGACTGTCTGGTGGACTGACCTCCACCAACACACTCACTGGTGAATCTTGATATTCAAATCAAAAAGACAAATAACATTTAATCATTAACTAGATGGTATTACAAATTATACAGTATACTCACATTAGACTATGAGAGATGGATTACATTGCAAACATTTTGTTATTTAACTTACAGAGGACATTAATGAAATGAGGTGGTGACATTTGGGATCCATTTTTGTTTGTCACCTGACAGGTGTACTGTCCAGAATCTGTAGAAGTCACATTCTCCTTTACCAGGAGAGAACCAGTGGAGACAGAGCTGTTTCCTCCGTCTCTGTACCAGGTGTAAATGTCTGCTGGTGGGTTGACATCACTGCTGCAGTTCAGAGTCACTTTGCTGCCCTCAATAACTTCTCCTGGTGGATCAATTGATACTGAGGGTGTTTCTGGTCGGTCTATGGAGGAATAAATATCAAAACACAAGTAACATTATACGCTGAATATATGTAATAAATAGGCAACCGGAATTTTCATTAGGGTTGAAAATAATAATGATTCATGCTTATGACTAATGTGGTGTTTAACATTATTAGATCACTTACACTGAACATCTAGAGAGTGTGGTGATGATGTCTGGGATCCATGTCTGTTTGTCACCAGACAGGTGTACTGTCCAGAGTCTGTAGGAGACACATTCCTCTTTACCAGCTGAGGACCAGTGGAGATAGAACTGTTTCCTCTGTCTCTGTACCAGGTGTAACTGTTTACTGGTGGCTTGGCATCACAGCTGCAGGTCAGAGTCACTGTGCTGCCCTCAATAACTTCTGGTGGATCCATTGTTACTGAGGGTATTTCTGGAGGGTCTATGGACGGATAAGGAATGATACACTCAAATAACAGTAAAATATTACCTAAGTGTACAGGAATAGACCAGAGTATTTTTCACTAGGGGTGTCAATAACAATTGTTAATACTTTGAATAATGTGGTGTTTAACATTACACCAGCTATGGACAAAAATGATAAAACACTGGACACTTCACAGTAGGCTATTACAGTACTGTTCTGATCAGAACTGACTGCACTGCATGCACCAAAAAAAACTAAACTAAACATAAAACGTCCTATTACCTTTCCTAAAACCACTTTTCCTTGACCACTATGGAAAATATCATGAGGTCAAGGAAAGGAGAATTAATGAAGGAATCAGGAATGCGTCTCTAAACGCATTATATAATTTCCTCCTCTTTCTCTCTCTCTGGTCATGCATGTTAACCCCCCCCACCCTCTGCCACGTACATGCCTGCACGCTAGGGCTGGTAAACGAATATTTATTCGAATATTGGGAAAATATGTATATTCGAATATGAAAATTAATATTAGAAAAAAAAATTATCAAGAAAACAATGTATCAATACAAAAAACATGTATAAAAAACATGTATCAAGTTATAAAAACTAACAAAATATATGTTTTATTGGATCCGAGAACTTGATACATTGTTTTTTGTATTGTCCCTGTCAAATAAACATTAAAAATAAAAAATAAATGTATACTATATATTCTTTTATAATAATTATAATATTCGAATATATTCGAATATCTGCCAATTTTTAAGACAAATATTCGAATATCATTTCTGAGGAAAGTTACCAGCCCTACTGCACGCGCACACAAAGTTATCTGAACATTTGCTTCGCGCGGGCGCGAGGAGTCCCCCCCGACGCACAGCCCCCCTAGGTATTAAGGACTTCCCGCGCACCTGTTGCTGTCTGTAGTATCTGAAAATCCAAACACTTTAGATCACTTACACTGAACATCTAGAGAGTGTGGTGATGATGTCTGGGATCCATGTCTGTTTGTCACCTGACAGATAAACTGTCCAGAGTCTGCAGGAGACACATTCCTCTTTACCAGCTGAGGACCAGTGGAGATAGATCTGCTTCCTTTGTCTTTGTACCAGGTGTATCTGTATACTGGTGGGTTGGCATCACAGCTGCAGGTCAGAGTCACTGTGCTGCCCTCAATAACTTCTCTGGGTGGATCCATTGATACTGAGGGCATTTCTGGAGGGTCTATGGAGGAATAAATATCAAAAACATACGCTGAATATATGTAAGAAATAGGCAACCGTAATTTTCATTAGGGTTGAAAAATAACAATGATTCATGCTTATGACTAATGTGGTGTTTAACATTATTAGATCACTTACACTGAACATCTAGAGAGTGTGGTGATGATCTCTGGGATCCATGTTTGTTTGTCACTTGACAGGTGTACTGTCCAGAGTCTGTAGGAGACACATTCCTCTTTACCAGCTGAGAACCAGTAGAGATAGATCTGCTTCCTCTATACCAGGTGTAGCTGCATACTGGGTTGGCATCACAGCTGCAGGTCAGAGTCACTGTGCTGCCCTCAATAACTTCTGGTGGATCCATTGTTACTGAGGGTATTTCTGGAGGGTCTATGGACGGATAAGGAATGATACACTCAAATAACAGTAAAATATTACCTAAGTGTACAGGAATAGACCAGAGTATTTTTCACTAGGGGTGTCAATAACAATTGTTAATACTTTGAATAATGTGGTGTTTAACATTACACCAGCTATGGACAAAAATGATAAAACACTGGACACTTCACAGTAGGCTATTACAGTACTGTTCTGATCAGAACTGACTGCACTGCATGCACCAAAAAAAACTAAACTAAACATAAAACGTCCTATTACCTTTCCTAAAACCACTTTTCCTTGACCACTATGGAAAATATCATGAGGTCAAGGAAAGGAGAATTAATGAAGGAATCAGGAATGCGTCTCTAAACGCATTATATAATTTCCTCCTCTTTCTCTCTCTCTGGTCATGCATGTTAACCCCCCCCACCCTCTGCCACGTACATGCCTGCACGCTAGGGCTGGTAAACGAATATTTATTCGAATATTGGGAAAATATGTATATTCGAATATGAAAATTAATATTAGAAAAAAAAATTATCAAGAAAACAATGTATCAATACAAAAAACATGTATAAAAAACATGTATCAAGTTATAAAAACTAACAAAATATATGTTTTATTGGATCCGAGAACTTGATACATTGTTTTTTGTATTGTCCCTGTCAAATAAACATTAAAAATAAAAAATAAATGTATACTATATATTCTTTTATAATAATTATAATATTCGAATATATTCGAATATCTGCCAATTTTTAAGACAAATATTCTAATATCATTTCTGAGGAAAGTTACCAGCCCTACTGCACGCGCACACAAAGTTATCTGAACATTTGCTTTTTAGTAAATTAAAAACTCACAGTGAACATCAACAGTGACTCCAGGTGAATTGCCAGAGGCAATTTTGTTCTTTGCCTGACAGTAGTATATGCCATTGTTACTGGATTGGATGTCAGAGATGGTCTTTATTTTCCACCATGCCACTGCAGTGTTGTCTTTGATAATGATGTAGCTCTGGATTGGTGGATTTGAACCAGTGCTGCTGCAGGTGAAAGTGACTGAACTTCCTTTGACAACATCTCCAGGTGGACTTACTGAAAAAATGACATTCTTGGGACCATCTGTTGGAGAAACGTTTATGTCACTTTAAAAGCCCTCTTTATCATTTATCAATAATTGAGAAATCTGACAAAAACACAGTAAACCCCATTGAAAAATAAATATGCTGTTGTTTTGCTGTCTGTAGTATCTGAAAATCCAAACACTTTAGATCACTTACACTGAACATCTAGAGAGTGTGGTGATGATGTCTGGGATCCATGTCTGTTTGTCACCTGACAGATAAACTGTCCAGAGTCTGCAGGAGACACATTCCTCTTTACCAGCTGAGGACCAGTGGAGATAGATCTGCTTCCTTTGTCTTTGTACCAGGTGTATCTGTATACTGGTGGGTTGGCATCACAGCTGCAGGTCAGAGTCACTGTGCTGCCCTCAATAACTTCTCTGGGTGGATCCATTGATACTGAGGGCATTTCTGGAGGGTCTATGGAGGAATAAATATCAAAAACATACGCTGAATATATGTAAGAAATAGGCAACCGTAATTTTCATTAGGGTTGAAAAATAACAATGATTCATGCTTATGACTAATGTGGTGTTTAACATTATTAGATCACTTACACTGAACATCTAGAGAGTGTGGTGATGATCTCTGGGATCCATGTTTGTTTGTCACTTGACAGGTGTACTGTCCAGAGTCTGTAGGAGACACATTCCTCTTTAACAGCTGAGAACCAGTAGAGATAGATCTGCTTCCTCTATACCAGGTGTAGCTGCATACTGGGTTGGCATCACAGCTGCAGGTCAGAGTCACTGTGCTGCCCTCAATAACTTCTGGTGGATCCATTGTTACTGAGGGTATTTCTGGAGGGTCTATGGAGGAATAAATATCAAAACACTCAAGTAACATTCGCTGAATATATGTAATAAATAGGCAACTGTAATTTTCATTAGGGTTGAAAAATAACAATGATCCATGCTTATGACTAATGTGGTGTTTAACATTATTAGATCACTTACACTGAACATCTAGAAAATGTGGTGATGATCTCTCGGATCCATGTTTGTTTGTCACCAGACAGGTGTACTGTCCAGAGTCTGTAGGAGACACATTCCTCTTTGACAGCTGAGTGGTCGTGGAGATAGATCTGCTTCCTCTGTCTTTGTACCAGGTGTATACTGTTGTGTTGGCATCACTGTTGCAGGTCAGAGTAACTTTGCTGCCCTCAATAATATCTCCTGTTGGATTCACTGATATTGACGGCCTCGCTGTAAGGTCAAGAAATGAACATAAAGAGCCATTGGTTATTCATAATCTCTTCATTTTGTTTTGTTACGGGGCCAGAGCTCAGCTCTGGACCTGTTTTAAGATTGGCAGTATTCCGTTTCTGCCACTTTTCGCAGTTCTGGCTGAACCGTGAGGTCGCTTTTTACGAAACTTGGCCATATGGTAGATGGTCATGAAAAACTATCAAGAAATAATTCTCACAATCTTTCGTCAAAAGGTGGCGCTATAGCAAAATGCCAACTTTGAACAGGTACAACTCATGCCCTGTTTGACCTACAACCCTCTGACTTTTGACCTCTGACCTTTAGATCTCCCACCATTTTGAATTATATGAAAAACAGTTAAAACCTATCTCCTCCTGGGATTTTTGAGTAATCTGCACGAAACGTTTTACACATGAACTTTGGACCTATGCCGACAAACCTGTGCAAAAGATTTTCCATAAGTGAAAAAATGAAGCTTTAATGAGCCAATGAATATTGCAGTTTTATGACAATTATTCATCTGCCCCTAACACATACATGCAGACTCACATTTCTTTGAAACTTTGCGGTAATGTTGAGGGTCATTCCAAATATCACTGAAACCAATCTTACTCCAATTGGTCAAAGGGGGGCGCAAACTGAAAATGCAAACTTTAAACAGGCAAAAGTCATGCCTCGTTTGGCCGACAGCCATTAAACCTTCTTACACATGTGCCTTGACTCATGAGGAACACATGTATCACGTTGACCAGTAAGCTCCGCCCTTAGATTGTCCGCAATTTTGAGCAGTTTGAAAAACACTTAAACCCAGGATTTTTCAGCTATTTGTGTGAAACTGTATCATCAGTGTCATCTCCTTTTTCACAGGTTCTTGTCTGTTGGTCCAATGGCTTCTCCCTTAAGTGAGTGCCTCACGACCGCAAGGTTGCCGGTTCAAGCCTCACTTGATGCAGACTCATTTAAGTTGAATTGCAAAAAACATGACTGTATCAATGAATACATGTGCAAACAGTAAAGATAACATGAAATGCTTATTTGAGAGTATGTTTTTTCAATGTATGATGTACTTCATTGTGAAAAAATACAATCTCACAACTTTTCAGATAGCAACGTTTTGTGAGCTTGTAGATCGGCTGCTTTCACTGGTTTCGGTTTCGAGGAGACATACAATTTCTCTATTGGTAAATGGTTTGTGAACGAGTGATCTTAGTGTTAGTGTTAGTGTGAATTCTTTTTTCACTGGTTCTGGTCTGTTGGTCCAATGGCGTCTCGCTTCAGCATCAGCCTCTGGATCCAAGGTCGCCAGTTCAAGCCTCAACTCTTGCTGGCTACTTTTCAATTGTATCGCACAAAACATGACTGTATCAATTAATGCATGCGCAACTGTTAAAGGTAACATGAAATGCTTCTTGGAGAGAGTATTTTTTGCAATATATGACAAAATTGTGAAAATAGCCGATCTACAATCTCACAACTTTTCAGATAGCAACGTGTTTCTGAGCTTGTCTCTTTTTTCACAGGTCTTGTCTGTTGGTCCAATGGCTTCTCCCTTAAGTGAGTGCCTCATGACTGCAAGGTTGTTGGTTCAAGCCTCACTTGATGCAGACTCATTTAAGATGAATTGCAAAAAACATGAATGTATCAATGAATACATGTGCAAAGGGTAAAGATAACATGAAATGCTTATTTGAGAGGGTATGTTTTTGCAATGTATGTAGCCGATCTACAATCTCAAAACTTTTCAGATAGCAACGTGTTTCTGAGCTTGTAGATCAGCTGCTTTCACTGATTCACTTTTATCTTCAACAGACAACCTCAGCCTGGACAAAGCTATAGCACTATAGGTAGTGTTGCAGCCTGTCAATCCGAAGGTTGAGGGTTTGATTCCTGTTAATGGCAATAGGTTGAGACGTCCAATAAAGATAAGATAATTCCTTTTAACAGGACGTTCATGAAAGTCCTTGCGGGCTTGTTTCCAATGAGGGCCTGTGAGCAATTAGGGGTTAAGAGTCTTGCTCAGGGACAAATTTCATTTCATCGACACATATGCTGACGTGTCCTGGAATCGAACCTGGGGCAACCAGGGCTTCTGGCTCCCTAGGCGGGCTCACTAACCACTCAGCTATGGCCGCCCCAAAATCAATCTATTCTGCTTCCATCTCTCTCTCTCTTCAATCTATTCCGTTTCCATGTCTCTCTCTCTCTCTCTCTCTCTCTCTCATTCACTGGCCCCGTATTATCGCTGCTTGCAGCTATATTTCCCTATTGTATTCTACTTATTTTTATTTGTCTCATAATTACTTACAGTAACTGTATTTCATAATCATTTGTATCTGACCATGTTGGTCTATTGTCAAGATAAATAATTTATTGGAAAGATATTGAATTGTATTCTGCAGTGTGGTGCCTCTGCCTCAATGTTATTATGTTAGTTTTGAATATTGCATTCCTTTTTATTTCGTGTATGTTTAATTCAACAAAATAGCACAGCTCACATGCATGCTCGTAGCAGCAATGTAGCAGCTATCTTTCCTATGTTTTTTTTTTAAAAGTTGGCTACTGACAAAGACTAAAACTAAGGATATTTTCTCTATGATTTTAGTTTGTTTCAATACAGTTTCAGTTAATTGTCGTTTTTGTTATTTTGTTATTTTTAGTTAACTATAATAACCCTGCTCTGCTCCTGTGATACTACAACTCACCACTATAAACACCTGCAAAAAATATATATAATAATGATAATTGTAATAATAATAATAATGATAATGATAATGATAAGGGTAATGATAATGATAATGATAATGATAATAATGATAAGGGTAATGATAATGATAATGATAATAATAATTTAAAAAAATATGTAAAAATATTTTGATTATGTGATTACCAATTATAATAATGTGAGATAATAATTCTGGACATATCCTGGTATGGCATGTCAAATAGTTGAAAGTAAGTAATCCTCATTATTATTATTATAGAATAGAATAGAATATAATAGAATAGAATAGAATGTTATCAAATAAAATATATGTTTTACATATTTACCTCAACAATTTTACATTTATCTGTACATTAATCACAACATTTAACTTGCTGTTTGAAACAGGAATTTACTTTAGATATTATTAATCTTCTATGAGGTACACATTGTAAATAAGAAACCCATCTCCAGTTGTGGAATCTGACTTTTTATTTAAGTAAAAGTAGCAATACCACATTGCACAAATAATCTGTTAGTAAAGTCCTGTATTCATAATAATTAAAATCGTAATAATTCATAAATAATGTATAATAAATAAAGTATTCAAAACATGCTTAAAGTGCTCATCATGCACAATGTCCCATTTAGTTTGTCAATATTTTTAAGCATTTTCAACCTGTCTACAAGCTTGCAACCCGCGCATCGTGACGTGTTGTGAGCTTGTAGATTGGCTATTTTTTAATAGATGAAGTATAAAATAGGGCTTAATTGGTTAATGTATGTAACTAATGTTTCAAGTAAAAGGGCTACATAAAAATTACTTGAGTAAAAGTACAAAAGTATCGGCATCAAAATATACTTAAAGGGTAAGACCACTTTGGTAGAAATTTAATAAAAATAAAATAAAAATGTCAACTTCCTGTTGATTTTACTATTTGAAGATCTGAATCCGGATCCGCCGATCCAGTCCGGGTTTTCTACTTATTAAAAATGGCAAAATCAACAGGAAGTTGACATTTTTATTTAAAAAAAAAACAGTACTGGGTTTGGTGATGTTCTATATTGTCTGAATCAACTTTGTTTGCGTTAGTTTTTGTGCTAAAAGAGTGACTTTGAGAGCAGTTTTACCGTACAATGTAAGTCAATGAGGAGCATATTTTGAATTATCAATTTCTAATCAATGGAGCAATTATTTTTTATTTCTTGCCCACCTTTGGAGTTACATCATGGCAAGGTAACTACACAACCCAAACCTCTACCAAAGTGGTCTTGCCCTTTAAAGTCCTCCTTATGCAAAATGTTGCACTTCACTTTTTTCTTGTCTTTTAAGATTTATCAACATTTTTTAAAATAGCAGATCTGCATGCTTACAATGCATCACATTGTGAGCTTGCAGAGCTTCTATTTTCAAACAGCCGAAGTTGAAAGCAGGGCTTAAAGGAATAGTTCACCTATCAATTACACACCCCATGAAGCCTTGAATAAATAGAGATCAAATTATTGGCTTAGGAATGCAACAAAAACAAAAACATCTGCATGAATTCAAGGCTTCATGGGGTTGATAGAAAACAAGTAATTTTTTGGGTGAACTATTCCTATAAGTGGTTAATGTTTTGTAATAATCCTATCTTAAAATTGGCTAATGGGATGGCCAGCTGGCAGGCGGGCGGGCAGTGTGAGGGCCTCAAAGCGGCCCGAACTCATAAGTAATCTACCTCTAGTAATCTAAAGCTGCAAAGTAACTATTAACTAAAGCTGTCAAATAATTGTAGTGGAGTGAAAAGTACAATATAATTTGCCTCTGAGATGTAGTGGAGTAGAAGTATAACGTATCAAAAATGGAAGTAAGTAAAAGTACCAAAAAAAGTACCGTAATTGAGTAAATGTACCAAGTTACTTTCCATCACTGTCAATTTCAAACTCTCCTTACCAGGTACCAGGATCAGAATGTCTAGGATCACACTGATTAGAAGCCACATCGTGTCCTGAGGTATCAGCATCAAGTAACTGCAATGCAAGACACACACTTCACAACTAACAAATGTACTATACTCTGTTCTGCAATATGATGTGAATACATCTATGGGTATACTGACTTACTGAGTGTCACCAATACTAACGTTATATTTTAATATTTAATTGTGATATAAAATCATGTGGTTTCATCAAAAGTTTAACATTTTGTATTTGTACCACTTCTTCACTAGCATCTCTGAATGATTTGAATTGAAAGATGAATGTGACCTCATGCGATGTTGTCAAACATGTATCAGTATAAGATACAATCATGTCAATCAATGTATCTAAATCCTCATTGTTACTAAATTACAGTGAGGTAATCCAGTCATACTCACTTGTTTTAGAGCTTGTCTGTCCAGTATGAGTCATTAACAGTCAAATAGACATTCTGATAACTAGGTCAAGACACACAGCCAAAACTAAAAAGGGAAGTATAGGTGAGAACTGCTAGAATGTGTTTCCTCTCTTTACATATTACTTAGTCATTAGCATATGTGTTCACTATGTAAAAATGATTTTTTTAAATGTTGGGGGTGATCATAATTCTCGGGGGAGAATACTGAATTAATCTAGATTTTTAAAGGATAATAAACCACAAACAGAGTTGGCCATTATAGTGAGTAAATATATCTAATGTTACATCTGTATTTATTGACGTATACTGTCTACTGTGCACTATTTACTTTTACTCTCATTCTGTGCTGCTGTGACCCCCTGAATTTCCCGCTCTGGGGATTAATAAAGTGTTAACCTATCCTACATATGGGGAGGTGGGATAAACCAAATATACTTATCAAACCTCTGCGATTGGGGACAGGCAAGTTAACAGAATGACAATGCTTACAGGTACGTATGTCACTTTTTTTAAGCAAATAAAAGAGTATTAAATCAATGTACTTTTAATTGCGGTTATTACAATTCAATTTTTCCATGTGATGTGATGACTTGGGATAGTCCAACACCAAGGTCAAGAAACATTGAAGTGGATATAAAGGCATTTCAAAACCAAAGTAATATAATTAATGTACAGTACTGTAAGTAATACAAAACAGGGAAGGGGTGTTGTTAAATACACACCCTCACTCCACACAAGTTATTTGCCAGAACTTGAATCTGCTTGTTATGGTGCCACCATGAGGCCGATTTGAAAAGTTTGGGTGGAATTTCTTCCTTGGCCTAATGTGAGGCATTTTGTTCAAAACAGGCCACTCCTGCGAACTTTGGAAGCCAATTTTAGCCAATCAGGATGGAATATGAAAAATCTGACAGATCTGTCTTGATCACATGACTATAGAGGGAGTGTGCGTGCACAGTATCATGGCGATCGGTCCAACAGTGCCGGAGATTAGCTGCTCACAGACAGAAACACACACGGACGGACAGACATGGGCGAAAACAACATAAGTACACAACAATGAAGACACCTTTCAAATCAACTGTAATTCAAATGATAATGTTTATTCATTAGTGCACTTTCAGTAAAAAACAAACAGCAATGGTACGTCACAAAGATTACATTACTGGTAACAGTTGCTAAACCACAGGTTTAGTCCAATTCAACCCAGAACATATTACGGCCCTCCCACCTTCAGGCGGCTAACGCAGTAGCCATGTATGATATAAATGATGTGCATTATACAGATGACTCATCTGTAAGGGTTGATTATTAAAGCTTTGAATGATGTAAACTACTTTATATTCTCTCCTTGTGGAAAAAGTGCTTCTACTGTACTTCAGTGGGCTCCGTTTGTCTCAGGTGAGTAGAAAATACAAAATTGTAGTTTATTGTATGACACTAAGTAAAGTGTGTATGTATGTGAATCTGTTTTTACTAATGTAATTAAGAAATGGCACAGAGAAGCCAGTCTTATTAAACAGACCAAAAGTGTATACTACTAGACTGTATATTGATAAACATATTCCTGCAGCACGTGTGTGGGAGTGAACAACTACAGTGTGTGCGTGTGCAAGTAGGTGTGTGTGTGTGTGTGTGTGTGTGTGTGTGTGTGTGTGTGTGTGTGTGTGTGTGTGTGTGTGTGTGTGTGTGTGTGTGTGTGTGTGTGTGTGTGTGTGTGTGTGTGTGGGTGGGTGTGTGTGTGTGTGTGTGTGTGTGTGTGTGTGTGTACACAGGCAGCACATTAGAAACAAATAGATACTTAAATCCATTTCTCAACGTACCGACAGAACACTAGGTAACAGAACTGAAGCCAAACTGTCCATGGCAGCAGGATGTCCTCTCTAACAGCACAAATGTTTTGAGTAGGTCTGTTGACAACGTACTCACAGTACCTAAACAATGAATGTGCTAGTACAGGTCAAAAACCATGTACTCATTAGTGATACTAAACAATAGTCATAATTTAACAGTACTGATATGAAACACAAAAGAGTAACAACAGTAGTGAAGACTGGTCTGGGAAGCTGAGCTGAGTGTTAGATGCTGTACGAGCCATGAACTTACACAGCAAGTTCAAAGACGTCAACACAAAAAGGTGCTATAAATGATATATTTTGTTTAAAACAAAAATTATTTTATTAAAACGTCAAAGTCTTCAATTTTATATTGTTCAATTTTTCTTCACTTCCAATTTCACATGTTTTTCCTGTATCGAGTTCTCTCTACTTATCGGATTCAATTGATTTTCTGTTTACTAAAGAGCTGGAGAGATGGGAGACCGCTGTTACTGAACACAATACAGTGCAGTGATGAATCTGGGAATATAATAATAATAATAATAATAATAATAATACATCAGACATATATAGCGCTTTTCTAGTACCCAAAGTCGCTTTACAAAACAGCTTTAAAAAATGTATTAGGAGCAAAAGAAAAGAAAACCTTAAATGGCTAAAAACAATAAGCTAAGATTAAGAGGAAGAAAGTGAGATTTGGTTTGGTTTAGGCAGGGAAAGCAAGTCTAAAAAGGTGGGTTTTGAGGGAGGCTTTGAACACGGCAAGAGTCCAGATGCCCCTTTGATGTGAGGTGGGAGTGGGTTCCAAAGGGTGGGGGCTGCAACTGAAAAAGCCTCGTCACCCCAGGTGCGTTTGTTTGTTTTTATGGGGAAGTCCAGGATGTTTGCGTCGCCAGATCTGAGGGAGCGGGAGGGGACGTGGCGTTTGAGGAGGTCAGAGAGGTAGCGGGGTGCCTGGTTATTGAGGGCTTTGTAGGTGGTGATGAGTATTTTGAAATCTATTCTATGTTTTACTGGGAGCCAGTGAAGGTCATGGAGGACTGGGGTGATGTGGTCTCTGGATCTGGTTCTGGTGAGGAGGCGGGCAGCAGAGTTGTGCACATATTGAAGTTTTTTGAGTACTTTTGCGGTGGCACCATAGAGGAGGCTATTGCAGTAGTCGAGTCTGAAAGTGATGAAGGCATGGATGAGGGTTTCTGCAGCGGTTTGGGATAGTGTGGGACGGAGGCGGGCGATGTTTCTGTGGTGGAAGAAGGACGTTTTTGTAATGTGCATGGTTGACGTGGGATTGGAAGGAGAGGGTGGGATCCAGGATGACACCAAGGTTGCGGACTTTGGTGGAGGGGGTGACAATGGAGCCGTCGATATTGAGGGAGAAATTGTGAGTGGAGTGGGTGAGGGCATCTGGACCGATGATGAGGACTTCAGATTTGTTGCAATTGAGTTTCATAGACACTTAACATAGAATATAGACACTTAACAAAAACAAATATCACTACACCCCTTTAGGATTCATGATAAATCAAGCATTATGTTCAGTTGAGAGAAAAACCACACCTCATAAACGTAATCGCACACAAGAAAAAAGTTATTTTCATCTTTCTACATGGCAACCTGCACTACAATGTCGACTAGAGCCTCCAACAGGAGGGAGGTAGGGCGTTCAGACAGTGCAGCCATGCATTGCACTTCTGAAATGAGATAACTGTTTATGATAATAATCTGAAGTTGAAGACTTTACAAAACCTGCTTAGCTCAAGACTCTTAATTTTTGTCTACCATTCCACTGCTTTCCTACAGCCTGGACCATGACTGAGAGTGCTATCTTTTTTGTAAACGTATTTTTGCAGAGTAATTACGGTTGAATTGAATATGGTCTGTTGACAGACTGACAAATATATTAATTCTCATATACACTGTTTATAGACTGTTGAAAAGGGGATAGACACCCTTGTTCTACTGACAATAAGCCACTCCGACCTACTTACTTACTTACAGTATATAGACTGTACATCCATTCTTATTTTCATTGTTGATAGATTGTTCACTCATTCAGAGGTACAATAGATGGGTTTCCTGTTTGTAAACATGAGAGGATGATGCGCGCGCAGTGGAGGGATGAGCCTATAGAGGGCGCTATTACCCGCAGCAGCTCTGGCCATTGTACATTCATAAAATAAATGGTCTTCACCGGGTTTAATGAAAGTAGATTAAATTATGCAGTTTGTAATATCTTCTTTACTCAATAAAAATGATTTGTCGGAAGTTGGATCTGTTTGTATATAATAGCAGCATTATGCCTATTATGCCTATAATAGCAGCATTATGCCTATCTAAATCCCGAACAAAACAACAGAGTGAAGGGCGCTTCCGGTTCGTTCTACCCAAAGCATGCGCAGATTGCGCACTCTGCTCTGTGATGACGTCGTGCGGAAACCCATCTATACAGATATCTATGGCCAGCAGCTCATTATTTTTTTTCTTTTATTATTCTTTATGTTGGTATGGTTCTTCCCTCTGTATTCTTACTTATTCCTCTCCTGTGTTTCATTATCACTGCTGTTGCTGCTATGACACCAGATTTCCCTCTGGGATCAATAAATGTTTATCTTAACTTATCCTATCTTATTTTTAAACAATGTCCCTCCCCCAGATACTCGTGAGCTCACCCCAGACACCAATACAATACACAGTCAGCTGTATCTATAGACTTTGAACAAGGTGGTACACCAGGTGTAGAAGTGGACCTACTACCCTGACCATGATGAGAGATTTGACCACTGGACCCAGGTGGTGTGCAGCAAGCCCCAGATGGGTCGGTGCAACTGGGAGGAAGAGTGGCAGGGTTACGGAGCCTGTGTGGGAATGGCATACAGGGGTCTTCGCAGGAAAGGCGGGAGTAACCAGTGTGTCATTGGTTACAATGACAAGTCATGGAGCCTTCACTGTACAGCCGTCTCATTAACGGCTCTTCATAATGTGAAAAACACCACCATACCGCTCCCCGTCCCCCACTCTCTCAGAATAGGAGTGTATCTAGACAAGGAAGGTGGCACTCTGTCCTTCTACAGTGTTTCCTTTGATTCTCTGAGCCACCTGCACACTTTCAGAGCCCAATTTACTGAGTCATGGACGTGTTCAGTTGGAGGTTACTCCTCAACCAGGCCCCTGTATTCTTCCTGTCCACCGTTGATCATATGGTTTAGTTACATTTAAATGGGATACAATTAGAAAATAAAGATAGACAAGTTATTTGCATTCTTTATTCTTTTTTAGGACCTAGTCAAACATTTCCGGTTTCATTAAATATTGATATAATATTTGGAGGAATGATGGCAAAAAATTTCTTATTTTTTTAAATTATGGAATTATAGTTGCATTAGTACTATTGAATAGTGATTGAAAGAAATGGATGACCAAAGCTCAGAGTATAATAATTGATGTGGGGAATACTGTCAACTAACTGAATTGTCAAGGAGCCATTTTGTAAATTTTGCAAGAAGACCATGGTTGTGTCCGAAACACATACTACACAGTATGCTATTTTTTACAGTATGTGATTACGGCCATGATAATGTCTGGCAAATGTGATTTTATCTTAAAATGTCAAATGGCTCCATTTGACTCCTATCAAACGCCAATATGGTAGAGCTGATTGTGTCCATGATGCTGATTTAAAGATGTAGCTAATAAACAGCCCACTGTTGTACATAAACAGCATGAAACAGAAATTCAGTACAATGTATAACATTTCATAACATATACAATATAATAGAGCTTATTTTCCAATAAGGAACAAAGTGTGTTGCTTATCAGTTCAGTGGGACATGTCTTTTAGTTTACAAATAAGTGACGATTCCTTATTTCAAGGCACAGTTGGCAACCCTAACGTCTACATTAACAGTCAACAAGGCATAATGATTCGATAACACACAGCCAAAACTATAAAGAGAAGTAGCCTACTGTAGAAGTGAAAACCACGAGAATGTGATGTTTCCTCCCTTTCTTCACATATTACTCTGTCCTTAGAGAACAGAATGTTTGTGTGTTAACTACTGATGACTAATTTCCTTGGTATGTGTCTTAATAGTGTGCCTAAAAAGCATGATTTGCTGTATGCAGTAGCAGTAGCCTACAAAGCTATGAATTATTAAAAACAAAACAAAAGAAAATTTGAAAATCTCTAAAATGTAATGTTATTGAAATCATATTAAACTAAGCTAATTAAACAATAATAATTACATAGCTGTATATTCTAATAGCAATCATTGCTATAGTGTTCGTTCAGTAACAGGGGTCTCTCCAAATGCATTTTCAGGTCGGGATACCAATCTTATTCATACAGGATATAGTAAACAAATGATATTGGAAGTGATGACACAAAGAATTGAGCAGACAAATTTGAAGCTGGAGAGACGGGGAAACCCCTGTTATTGAACAAACACTCTATACCAATGATTACTATCAGAATACAGAGCTTTAGTTTTTTAACAAAATATTTTTTATATTTTCAAGATGTTTTATTGTTTTGATTAACAAAATGTAAAATATAATTATTATTGGTAGATCTCACACACAGGGCCACCGTTCACCATTTCAGCATTTCCTTCTCACGAACTGTCAAGAGCTGATTAAGCTGAAGTGTGGCAATAACAATGTGATCTGAATATAAAGCTGTAGTTTATTAAATATGAAATTAACGAAATCATTAATAAATAATACTACTAAATCATGTCCACTTTTTATGCTGACCCAAGTAAAACAAGTAATATGTACAGTAGCTACTGTATTTAAATCTATGTTTAAAATCAACTGGTACATCAACATAACATTAACTGTCCCGACATTGTTTATGATATGAAATTAAGACTATGTTAAATATTAAAGTTAACATAAGAATTGAGTTTATAGTCAACTGGTTTCAAAGTAAATCCTGTCTATCTTGGTCAGATTCCTTGTCTTCTCTCACCCAACATGTCATATTAAATCTACTGTTTACACCAGCCAGTATTATAAAAAATGTATGTTATTTACACCCTGTAAATCATTTTAAGCATGTTTTATTCAGCAGCTAGCCAACTATATAAAATCTTTGCAGAGATGCAGTAACTGAATAGTAAGTAAAAGGACCAGGTGTATAACTGCACCTGGTTTCAGTTTCACACTTCACCATAATACAGCATGACAAAGAAACAGAAATATTTGTAACTAAATCATTCAGTATCAAGTAGGCTAAAGTTGGTTGTTAATATTACCGTAGCTACCATGAACAATTTACTGTGCTCGATACTTGCTTCACATTTACTGTCATACGTATATATTTACAGTCTAATCATCTGTGACAGTGTAAGTTTTCTATACAAAATATGGAAAGAAATCTGCTATTCATCAATTTAACAATCTAGTTGATTTTAAATTTACAAGCTGCATTTCAGTGTCCAGGCAGAAAACAGTCACTGATAAACACCTGGTCTATGTAAATGTAAAGAGCTTCACTCTTTCTTTACACGTTGGATTCCTCTTCTACAACCCTGGTGTCCTGATCAGCAGAGGAGATGAATCCTCGCCTACGACCCCCACTTCCTCTGATGTTTACATAATCTGGACTGTCCTCCTGAAACATGACAAGTAAAAAAAGAAACACACATTTATAATCTTGAATAGATCATATATCAAATTCATCATTATAAAATAATTTTTAAATATTAATAATTTAGCTCTCCTCACTTCTTTGTCCGTGCCAGAGTCTTGTTTCCTTTAAAAACATGAAATATTATTTAAAAAAAAGATGTTTGCTGCAATACTGACAACAGGATATAGTTCAACAGAACAGTGGTTCTCAAAGTGGGGTCCAGGGACATCGAGGCTGTTCCAGGGGGTCCCCAGCAAAATGATAAACAGTTTAATTTCACTATTATTCCACTGGCAAGAAGTTATCCCAAATGAGAAAATGTATAAGAATGACTATTCAGGTCATATGTTTCTCTCCACTGTCTACACTGTAGACAGTGGAGAGAAGCCTATTTAATTCTACAACTTTATTGTACTGTAGACTCTACAGTATAAAGTTGTAGAATGTTGTACTAAATCTAATGAAACAACAGTGTTTTCTTATGGGGGTCTGTGGTACAAAATCCTTTTTAAATAGGCATCTGCTGCCTAATAGTAATCAGTTTGGGGTCCTTGACATATATTTTCAATGAGTTATGATGACATTAAACTCACCAGGTCCACAACATAACCAAAGGAAGCACCAACACTGCCAAGACCTTGACTCCAATACCAACACGAAGGATGAGACGATGAACTGCAGAGCGATGACAGGATATTAATACAAACAGACTGCAAACAAATTAATAAACATTGTTTTCAGAATATTTGGTTGTTCTGAGGCATTACATATTTTTAAAAGCTCTAGAAGTTTAGAAGTTAGAAGTATAGAAGTTATATATTCTAGTAGTTTATGTTGCTTGGTTCCAGACTGTAAAGTATATCTTACTACAATCATACCTTCCAACACATTTTTCTCTCTACTCACTGTCTGTTATGTCAATCTGCAGCAGCACCTCAGTAGAGTTGTTTTCTCCCAGTGAGTTCCTGGTCTGACAGAAGTACAGTCCAGACTGGGAGGACTGCAGAGAGGTCAGAACCAGCACCTGTCCTGACCCTACCTGGACCAGGGAGCTGGAACCAGGAAGTTCAGTCCTCTTGTACCAGGTGTAGTTGTGTACCGGTGGGTTAGCATCACTGCTGCAGGTCAAGTTCACACTGCTGCCCTCTGCCAGACTGTCTGGTGGACTGACCTCCACCAACACACTCACTGGTGCATCTTAACATTATGTCAAAAAGACACATAACATTTAATCATAGACAAGACATTTGTGTAATTTAACAAATATATACACTATATTCACATTAGACTATGAGTGATAAATTGATTTGCAAACGTTGTATTCTTATTTCTTACTTACAGAGGACATTCATGAAATGAGGAGGTGACATTTGGGATCCATGTTTGTTTGTGGCCTGACAGGTGTAGTTTCCAAAGTCTGCAGGAGACACATTCTCCTTTACCAGCTGACGACCAGTGGAGATAGAGCTGTTTCCTTGGTACCAGGTGTAACTGTCTACTGGTGGCTTGACATCACTGCTGCAGGTCAGAGTCACTTTGCTGCCCTCAACAACTTCTCCAGGTGGATCCATTGATACTGAGGGAGGGTCTATGGAGGAATAAAGAATGATACACAAAAAAAAACACTATTTGCTGAGTGTATATAATAGGCCTCAGTATTTTTCACTAGGAGTGAACAACAACAAAAAATGTATGCTGCTAATAATATGGTGTTCAATAATAAAACACTGGACACTAAAGTCATCTATATTAAAATTGCCTGGATCGTGGGTTGACGGTGGACTGAAATAAAAGTAACGTCCGGACTTGTAAGGCGCACTGTTGCTCCGATCCGCACCAAAACTTGGCACAAACACTGTTCAGGGGTCTGCCATGAGAATAGTCATAACCGATCTTACTGGGGCAGGGTCCCCCAGGGGCCACACAGGTGTCAGGGGTCCTCAGGGGCCTGAAAATCTAGTATCTTAAATTCTCTACAAGCACTTCTTTATCATCTCCTCCTCTTACTCAATCTCTTTCTGTCTCTTTCTAAGTGTAATATGAATGGTGGTGATACTATGAACAATACTTGAACTGTATTTATTTAATCAACCTGCTTGAAAAAATTATGCTGCTGTTTTGCTGTCTGTAAACAGAAAGAATAAAATATTTAACAATCCAAACACTTTAGTTCACTTACACTGAACATCTAGAGAGTGTGGTGATGATCTCTGGGATCCATGTTTGTTTGTCCCCTGACAGATGTACTGTCCAGAGTCTGCAGGAGACACATTCTCCTTTACCAGCTGAGGACCAGTGGAGATATATCTTCCTCCGTCTCTGTACCAGGTGTATCTGTATACTGGTGGGTTGGCATCACTGCTGCAGGTCAAAGTTACTTTGCTGCCCTCAATAACTTCTCCTGGTGGATCCATTGATACTGAGGGTTTTTCTGGAGGGTCTATGGAGAAATGAAGATTTATACTGAACACTCAAATAACACTGCAGTATTTGATGAGTGTTTATAAGGAATAGGCAACAATATGTTTCACTAGGAATGAAAACAATTATTTGAATAATGTGACAGACATATATGTGGTGTCTAACAGTACACCAGCTTTGGTCTAAATGATAAAATACTGGACACTAAAGTCATGAATAACATACATTCTCTCAAAGCGATTATTGTCTCCGCCAGGCCGAAAGGCATGGCGAGAGAGTATGTTTTGCCACCTGTCCGTCCGTCCGTCCGTCCGTGTGTCCGTCCGTGTGTCCGTCCATGTGTCCGTCATTCTGTCTGTGTACAGCTAATCTCCGGCACCGTTGGCTTGCTCGGAGCGAAACTGTGCACACACACTCCCTGGATGCCACAGCAGAACCTCTGCCCCAAATTTTTCACATGGGCCTTTTATAGCGCCACCAGGAGGCCGATTTGTGCAAACCATATTTTTTGACAGTACTCCTACAGATTTTGTCCGAAAATCCCACAAATCGGTACACAGTATCTCTATAGTCATTAAACAAAACAAGACTTTCAGATTTTTCATATTCCATCCTGATTGGCTAAAAATGGCTTCCAAAGTTTGCAGGAGTGCTCCGTTTTGAACACAATGCCTCAAATTATGAACACAGCATGCAATTTCCTTGAAATTTTGCACGTGTATTTCCACTATGCCGAGGAAGAAATGCCACTTGAAAAATTTCAAATCAGCCTCATGGTGGCGCTATAACAGGCCGATTCGTGTTTTCACCTATAACTGCACCGATCGGTGTAAAACTTTGTAAGCGCACTCCCTAGAGCCACGGTTCTCAAAGTGGGGTCTGCGGACCCCTGGGAGTCCGTGACGCATGGCCAGGGGGTCCACGAAATATTTCACAGATTAAAAAAAAAATGTTTTGTTTAAAAATATCTTTTGATTAAAAATATTTTTTTATTAAAAAAAATTCTTATTATTATTATTTTCTATGGGGGGGGGGGCTAGTGAAAGTTGCATAAGTTCTTACTGTAATGGTGTATGTGATATGAAATGTGAGCTTACAATAATCACAGTAATCCTTAATCATATTCCATCATATTCAAAGGCTTTTGCAGAGAAATGAGATAGACTCCAGTCACTTTCAAATTAGAGCACTGCAGAGGGCACGTGTATGCGTCTGTTTCCAGCTGACGCTCGTTGACGCTTGTTAATGTTATAGGCATCAGAGGCAATTATACTTTTGCACTGTCAAATAGGTCAACATCTAATCTAAGATTAGTGGGACTCATTCAAATGACCACCAGTGAGTCCCGGGACTCACTTCAGAAGTACATTTCTTAATTTTGATATCAATGAATTGCTGTAATGTTTTCACAATGAATGTATAGGACCTTGTAACTCTTGTTTCAGAGAAGTACTGTAACTCTCTGAAACCACCTGCACTGCATGCATGCCATGCACTGATGTGCTTGCTTGTAGATGTTATACAAAGCCTTCAGAAACACCTATAAAAACATAGAAATGACTGAGGAACCAGAACTAAATACTTTTACTCCTATACACCCATGCAAGATGTAACAAAGAGGCGAGCGGAGGGGGAAGCCAGAAACACGGCTAGTGTGAGAGCAGAAGTTAGGCCAATTGCATTTTAGGGAAGAAAAAAAACAGCCAACCTAAAGGCCAAACCGCACCAATGCAACTAGTCACAACTCCTTGCAACAAAACTGTTTTAAGGTCAACCACACCGATGCAACTCCTTGCAACTGCCATTGGGGTTAATGGTTGCAAGTAGTTGCATGTTGCAACTCCTTGCAACATGCATGGCGAAACATTGTTGTGGATGTGGAGTGGGCTTAAAAGTACTCAGTACTTTATAGCCTTCCTAGAAATATACTCGAGTAAAAGTAAAATATTTGTCTTGGAAATGTACTCAAGTAAGAGTAATACGTATCAAAAAATACTTAATACTCAAGTAAAGTACAGATCCTCAGAATCTGTACTCAAGTACAGTACTCAAGTACATTTACTCCGTTACTGTCCACCACTGGATATCGGAATCGGAAATTAAGAGTTGGACAATATCGGAATATCGGATATTGGCAAAAAAGTCAATATCGAATATCCCTAACAATAAGTTTATTATTTTAAAATTGAAGCACCTACTAAAAGTCACCTTTAGACTGGTCATTTTACACGTCTGTTTTTATTAGGACTGTAGAAGTGTTCATTTTCTGAAGTCTGAACCATTAAGATCAGTTACTTGAAAAGTGTTCTGTCAGGTTTTACACAAAAGCAATTCTATTAAAATTACTATTGGCACATGATTCATATAGTAGTAGTGGTTTCTGTTTATGACTATGAAATGGGTCTGAAAGATTTTGATTGAAACGTTGTTTAATACAAATAGTTCCAATGGCATCTAAATGTACACATGTGGTTGTAAGTATATGCTTATCGCTGCTGCGAGGATGAGGGGGTACCTGGAAAAAGATCTCCCCTCCAAGGGGTACCTGGGCAAAAAGAAGTTTGAGAACCCCTGCCCTAGAGGTCAAAGAAAAACCCTTGCCCTGCATTTTTCACATCTGCCTTTTATAGCGCCACCAGGAGGCCGACTTATGTAAAAAAAAAGGAATGATATTACTCCTTCCGATTTTATCCAAATTTCACGCATATCGGTACACATGATCTCTATAGTCATGTGATCAAGACGGATGTGTTTGCTTTTTCATATTCCATCCTGATTGGCTAAGATTGACAACTAAAGTTTGCAGTAGTAGTAGGCTTGTTTTGAACAAAATGCCGCAAATCATGAACGCAGCATCCGATTGCGGTCAAACTTTGCACGCACATTCACACTATGTTGAGGAGCAAATGCCACCCTTTTAACATTGGCCTGTTATAGCGCAACCAGCAGGTCTTATTTAGCAAAACAAATTTTTGGAACAAAATGCCTCAAATCATGAATGCAGTGTCCGATTGCTGTGCAAGGCCTAAGAACAAATGGCACCCTTTTCACATTGGCCTATTATAGCGCCACCAGGAGGCCACAATAATCTACCTGATCTGGCGGAGACCTGTGCTCCGAGGAGCACTTTTTCTAGTTTATCATCTCTCCCTCTGTCTTTCTCTTGTTACATGAAAGTACAATGCAAACTATGATACTTTACTATGGACAATATGTGAAATGTATGCACACACACACACACACACACACACACACACACACACACACACACACACACACACACACACACACACACACACACACACACACACACACACACACACACACACACACACACACAAAACAATATCATTTGATACTAATTACATTTACAAAACTCACAGTGAACATCAACAGTGACTTCAGGTGATTTGACTGTGGCAATGTTGTACTTAGCCTGACAGTAGTATGTTCCACTGTCACTGGGTTGGATGTTAGAGATGATCCATGTCCTCCTCCGTGCCATTTCAGAGTTGTCTTTGAAAATTATGTAACTCTTTAATGGCGGATTTGAACCACTGCTGCTGCAGTTGAAACGGACTGAGCTTCCTTTGACAACATCTCCAGTTGGACTTACTGAAAAAATTACATTCTTGGGACCATCTGTTGGAGAAGCACTAATGTCACTTTAAAAGCTTCAGCATTAATAAACCATTGAATTGAATTAATCAACCTTTGAGATATCTGACATAAACACACAGTAAACCCACTTGAAATGCTGTTATTTTGTTGTCTGTACAAAAAAGTTTAACATATCTGAAAATGCACACCTTAGTTCACTTACACTGAACATCTAGAGAATGTGGTGATGATCTCTGTGATCCATGTTTGTTTGACACCAGACAGGTGTACTGTCCAGAGTCTGCAGGAGACACATTCCTCTTTACCAGCTGAGGACCAGTGGAGAAAGAACTGCTTCCTTTGTACCAGGTATAGATGTCTACTGGTGTGTTGGCATCACTGCTGCAGGTCAGAGTCACTGTGCTACCCTCAATAACTTTCCCTGGTGGATCCACTGATACTGAGGGTTTTTCTGGAGGGTCTGTGGAGGAATAAAGATTGATATACTAACATAATTGACACTCTGCTGTGTTTACAAGAGTGACTTCAGGCATTAGTGAGGACCATGAAGATAATGTTGAAAATGGGTGACGTGCTCCTTTAAGGTCTACGCCTATTTGCCAAAAAAATTCTGTTATACTGAGCCTAGTAGTCCATCCAGAGAATATGCACGTGTAAGTCAGATCCTCTTGGAACCATGGATTTATTTTCCTTAATTGATTCCTTCAATTAATTCTCCTTTACAACTTTCCTTGACCTCATGATATCTTCCATATACTGTAGGTCAAGGAAAAGTGTTTGTTGGAAAGGAAATAGGACGTTTCATGTTTAGTTTAATTTTGTATTTATTTATTTACTATTCGGATGCACCCAACCATCCCCCCTCTGACACAGAGAGTGCAGGCAGTTCTGATCAGAACAGTATTGTAATATCCTACTGTGGAGTGTACCAGGTAAACTCTACACAGAGGCTGTAGGAAGGCTACAGGAACAGAGCCAACGGATCCTGAGAAGGAGATAAAGCCAGGTGATTGGCTACAAGTATTTCCGTGCCCGATTACTGCAGTCATAGTGAGAACACCTTGCACCTCATTCCCTAGATCAGTGGTTCTCAACCTGTGGGTCGGGACCCACGTGATTTTGGAGGGGTCCCCAGATGACAGTGAAGTGACAATTTAAGGACTTTTAAGACATTTTTAATACATCAAAAAAAGAAAACAAAACAAAGGTAAAAAATAAAAAAGACCATCAAAAGTAATCAACAAACTACTGTATACTGTAACAACTGGTCAAACATTGGCCAAATTGTCAAATAATATAAGAAAGAGGCAAACATTTTGAAAATAGCCGATCTACAAACTTGTAGATCTGCTATTTTCACAATATTTATCTGTGGAACCCAGTCAAACTAAATGCCTCAACTCCTACATTCCAAGTGCTTGTCAGGGTGGGGGTCCCCAGTTCAAATATGATTATTTCTCAACCACTGCACCAAATGACCAACCTGTGTAATGTATATAAGCCCTCAATTTCTGCCCAGGGAGAGAGAGAAAGGAGACAGTGTGTGAGGACCACGGGGGATTCTGAATCATGTAGAATAAGGGATTCTTACACCAGAACCCCCGTTTCCAGTAAAGAGATAACCTTTGTGTCATGTCCTTCAAGGTAAGCCTGGAAAGAAAAGATTTCATTTTGATTTCATAACACCTTTAAAAATACTCTTGTTTACCTGTAGACAAAGATACTGGACTGGGTAAGGTCACTCCCGACCCACCTCTACAAACACCTGTAAAAGACAACAAAGAAACAGCTGTCAAAACAAAGGTGAATTCCCCCCCCGAAAAAAATCATCATAAAAAATAATAATAATAAGATAATAATTCTGATGTTCAGGTCACATCCTATTTATTTATCAAGTTGTTGGTTATAATGTAGCATGTCAAATTTCTGAATGTAGGTATTGACCTCAGGATAAAGGGGGGAAAAAAGTGTTACGTCAATATTTTTGCATTTATCTCTTATCTACACAAGTTGAAAAAGTGATCCGAAGTACCATATTATCAGCTTGTCAGTGTGTTATGTATATGAGTGAAATAGGCTCTCCATCTCTCCGTCTCTCTCTCTCTGTGTGTCTCTCTCTCTCTGTCTGTCTTTCTGTCTCTCTTTCTCTCACCTTTATTACGTGGTTGAATTGAAATAGGCTCTCTCCCCTCTCCCTCCCTCCCCTTCTCACTCTCCCTCTCTCTCCCCCTCTTCGACTCCCTCCATCTCACTCTCTGTCTCACTCCCTCTATGCCTCTCTCTGGAAACCATTGCCTAACAATGTGATATGTGCATGTCCATATTGGGGCATACCTGCATTATTATTGCATTGACAACACATAGTGAATGTCCAGTCCAACTGGGGCATATCTGCTAAGCCGCCACAGACAGACATGCGGATGCGCAACTTGAACTATATATAGTAGAATCTACTATATATAGTTCAAGTTGAGTAGATTGCCTGTTTGAAATTTACACATTTGATTGTACTTTGCAATTTCAAAGTCATTTAGAGAATCTATGGGTGTACACATACACTGTAAATATTAAACTCATTTCAAACTCTCCTTACCAGATAAAATCCAAATATGCAGGAGGATCACACTGATTGTCTTTAGAAGCCACATGGTGTCGTGAGGTAAAAACTGACCCCAACATCAAGGACCTGCAATGAAAGACACACTTCAGAACCAACAAATGTACTGTAATGTCTCTGTTCTGTAATAAGCTGTGAATAAATATATAAGCATACTGAGTCTCAACAATGTTAATGTAACATTTTTAAACTACGTGTGATATAAAATAATGTGGTTTCATTTCAAGTTTGAATTAATCATATTTGGACCACTGCTTTACTTTCATCTCTGAAACTGAATTATTTGAATGGAAAGTGATGCTACACTGCATGTCAAACATGTATAAGATACAATCCAGGCAATGAATATATAACTCATCATGGTTACTAAGTTAGTGAGGTAATCCAGTCATACTCACTTGTCTTAGAGCTTGTGTCTACATTAAGAGTCAAACATACTGATAACCAAGTAAAGAACACACAGCCAAAACCAAAACGGGAAGTAGGTGAGAACTGCTAGAATATGTTTCCTCTCTTCCTGTCTTCACATATTACTTGTAGTCAGTAGGGAACATATGTGTTAACTATGTAAAAATAGGGCAGAAAACTGAATTAATTTATATTTTAAAGGATAATAAACCACAAACCAGATTGGCCATAGTGAGTAAATATATCTAATGTTACATCTGTATTTATTGACATATACTGTCTACTGTGCACTATTTACTTTTACTCTTATTCTGTGCCGCTGTGGCCCCCTGAATTTCCCCCTCTGGGGATTAATAAAGTGTTAACCTATCCAATATATGGGGAGGTGGGATAAACCAAATATACTTATCAAACCTCTGCGATTGGGGACAGGCGAGTTAATAGAATGACAATGCTTACAGGTATGCCACTTTTTTTTAAAGCAAATAAAAGAGTATTAAATCAATGTACAGTACTTTTAATTGCTGTTATTACAATTACATTTTCCCATGTGATGTTTTAAGGACTTGGGATAGTCCAACACCAAGGTCAAGAAACATTGAAGTGGATATAAAGGCGTTTCAAAACCAAAGTAATATAATTAATGTAGTGTACTGTAAGTGTAAGTAATACAAAACAGGGAAGGGGTGTTGTTAAATACACACCATCACCCTCACTCCACACAAGTTATTTGCCAGAACTTGAATCTGCCTGTTAAAGTGCCACCATGAGGCCTTTTTGAAAAATTTGGGGTGGAATTTCTTCGTTGGCTTAGTGGGAATGTGGCTTCCCTGCAATTAATTTGAGGCATTTTATTCAAAACAGGCCACTCCTGCAAACTTTGGAAGCCAATTTAGCCAATC
The DNA here is from genome assembly GCF_963280865.1 of Gymnoscopelus braueri. Lineage (NCBI taxonomy): Eukaryota > Metazoa > Chordata > Actinopteri > Myctophiformes > Myctophidae > Gymnoscopelus > Gymnoscopelus braueri. Next base: position 33,838,407 of record NC_137605.1, on the reverse strand, counting down.
AGGATGGAATATAAAAAATCGGACAGATCCGTCTTGATCACATGACTATAGGGGGAGCGTGCGTGCACAGTATCACGCCGATCGGTCCAACGGTGCCGGAGATTAGCTGCTCACAGACAGAAACACACACGGATGTACAGACATGGGCGAAAACAGTCTCCGGCTACGTCCTTCGGCCTGTCAGAGACAATTAAACAAGTACACAACAATGAAGACACGTTACAAATCAACTGTAATTCAAATGATAATGTTTATTCATTAGTGCACTTTCAGTAAAAAACAAACAGCAATGGTACGTCACAAAGATTACATTACTGGTAACAGTTGCTAAACCACAGGTTTAGTCCAATTCAACCCAGAACATATTACGGCCCTCCCACCTTCAGGCGGCTAACGCAGTAGCCATGTATGATATAAATGATGTGCATTATACAGATGACTCATCTGTAAGGGTTGATTATTAAAGCTTTGAATGATGTAAACTACTTTATATTCTCTCCTTGTGGAAAAAGTGCTTCTACTGTACTTCAGTGGGCTCCGTTTGTAGAAAATACAAAATTGTAGTTTATTTTATGACACTAAGTAAAGTGTGTATGTATGTGCATCTGTTTTTTACTAATGTAATTAAGAAATGGCACAGAGAAGCCAGTCTTATTAAACGGACCAAAAGTGTATACTACTCGACTGTATATTGATAAACATATTCCCGCAGCATGTGCGTGGGAGTGAACAACTACAGTGTGTGTGTGTGTGTGTGTGTGTGTGTGTGTGTGTGTGTGTGTGTGTGTGTGTGTGTGTGTGTGTGTACAGGCAGCACATTAGAAACAAATAGATACTTAAATCCATTTCTCAACGTACCGACAGAACACTAGGTAACAGAACTGAAGCCAAACTGTCCATGGCAGCAGGATGTCCTCTCTAACAGCACAAATGTTTTGAGTAGGTCTGTTGACAAAGTACTCACAGTACCTAAACAATGAATGTACAGGTCAAAAACCATGTACTCATTAGTGATACTAAACAATAGTCATAATTTAACAGTACTGATATGAAACACAAAAGAGTAACAACAGTAGTGAAGACTGGTTTGGGAGGCTGAGCTGAGTGTTAGATGCTGTACGAGCCATGAACTTACACAGCAAGTTCAAAAACGTCAACACATTAAAAGGTGATATCTTTTGTTTTAAAAAAAAGTATTTTGTTAACCCATTAAAACCGGGAAAGCATATGTCATTTTCGATTTTTGCGTTGGCTATTAAAAAATAGCAGATATACGCAACTGCGAGCTTGTACATCTGCTATTTTTGAAAAATCTTGAAAGTGTGAGAACGACTGATTTAGAAGGCATTTGTAAAATCGGCCTCAGGTCTTAATGGGTTAAAATGTCAAAGCTCTTTATTTTCTGATAGTAATCATTCTATAGTGTTTGTTTCGTAACAGGGGTCTTCAATTACATACAGTAAAATTTTCCACATGTTTTTCCTGTATCGAGTGCTCTCTACTGATCAGATTAAATTGGTATCCCAACCGGAACACTTATTTTCTGTTTACTAAAGAGCTGGAGAGATGGGAGACCGCCGTTACTGAACAAAATACTCTATAGCAGTGTCTGGGAATCTGGGATAACACTTAACAAAAACAAAACCCCCTTTAAGATTTATAAGAAATCAAGCATTATGTTCAGTTGAGAGAAAAACCACAATTCATAAACGTACTCGCACACAAAACTTTCTACATGGCAACCTGCACTACAATGTCGACTAGAGCCTCCAACAGGAGGGAGGTAGGGCGTACAGACAGTGCATAGCCATGCAGTGCACTTCTGAAATGAGGGACTTAAGAGATTTTAATAAAATCATGTGTGTTACCACATACCATCAAAATGTGATGGGCGATGATAAATTTAGTCATTTTTCATTTAGTTGTGTTGTTTTAGAACACCAACAGAGGCGCTGAGATCTGTCTGAGAAATGATGCAGTCGGCATCAATTTCTCAACCATTCAAAAGCAGAAGCCTGAATGTGGTCACACTGGACCACACTTCATGCAACACTGATGTATGCTCTCAATATTTATGGTTTTGTACTGAACCACACGTGTGGCTCAATTTGCTACAAGAACCGACTCCATTTGTCAGGCGTCATTGTGGATAACCAACCCGTATGGCGCCACCTCTTGGTCTGGGGAAGGGAATACATCCCAGCCAGTGTAATCAGCCAATAGAAAGCTTGGGGATATTCCATAGAGATGAGACACACACCCTCTCATTCTCTATCGTGCTTTAGCGTAGTGGGGGTGGAGTCTACGAAGGACCTGAAAGTGACAAATGAGATAACATTAGGGTGAGATGATTATTTCAATATTGCCCATATCACCAATTTCCAACCCATTTCCGTTTACTCTGTGGACAGATCAGAAACCTGCCTACCAATGATATCATCAATGGGGATTCCAAGCTAATAGAAACGACAGCCTCTCTTCCTGGAAAGTTAGCACACTGAAATAAAAAAATATAAATAAAAGGTTTTGAAATGACCAAACCTGTCTACCGATGATAGGTAGGCGGTGATAGGTCCACAGCCCACCTCTGAGACACAAAGTGAGTAGACAGAAATGGTGCCATCATATAATGAGCATTAGTGAGGTCCAATAATATGGAAATAAGGTTGAAAATGGGTGAAGCGCCCCCTTTTTATTTGTTTTACTTGTTTATCCCGCGATTTTTGTAACCCATTTTTTTTCACCCGGTGCCAATTTCCTAAGTGATCCTGGGCGCTACACCAGCGCTACACCAGTCCCCCACAGCCTAGGGAGGCCAGGGCCGAGCTCATGCTTCCTTCAATGCATGAGAGCCAACTGACCTTCTTGTCACCTGACAAGGCGGACTTTCCCCGGTAGGACGTAGCGCGTGGAAGGAACACGTTATTCCAACCAGTTCCCTTCCCCTCCATCAGGCGCCCCGGCTGTCATGGGGGAGGCGGTATAGCGACCAGGATTACTACATGTTTTCGTGAGGGTATTAACTACCCTAGGAGACATGGGGAGAACATGCAAACTCCACACAGAGTAGGCCCTTTTGCCAACCCCACCTAGGGTATGGGCGCTGATGACGCGGAGGAGAAGACACGCCCCCAGCGCCCACAGCGTCCCCGGCGGGAATCGAACCCAGGACCTTGTAGCTGTGAGGCGACAGCGCTCACAGCGTGAAAAGCTCCTTTTAATATGTGAAGCCATATTTATACTTCAACACTAGCCAGATCCTAAACCTCAAATTTCTGCCCCCTTGCTTCCTTCAGCCTCATGGCGGTGTTACGGTGAGATTGGTGACCTGCCGAAAAATGCGACCATTTTGTGGACTTTACATAACATCAATGTTTGAACATAAATCACCGATGTTTGTTTATTAACCGAGTCCACAGCAGGTCACCAATTTCACCGTAACACGCTGGCCATGCTGGAAGACATAGGACGAGGAGGACAGAAGACATAGGCGAGGAGGCAGAAATTATATTATTGGGATCTGGTCTTGAGCATACATGCATTTTTGTATTTACCTGGCGGGGTGATGAGGCCAGGAGGCCTGTACAGGAGTGGGCACAGTAGAGTTGGGGCTCATCAGCATGGCGCTGTAGATGTTGGCCGCTACCACCAGGATGCAGAGGAGGATGGGGCCGATGATGGCTCCCTCCAGACCCAGATAGTAGGCTCCACCTGCCACTGCCAGGCCTGTCAGGTAGGGGTGGCCACCCCTGAGTGAGGGAAACGAACAAACACTTTAAAACTTCTTTCACTTTCAATAAAACTTAAAAGCAAGCACAAAATGCATTTTATATGCACCATACAGAATATACATGTTCACTTAACTCAAATAATACATGATTTTCCAAAGTTTAAATTACAACGCAGTAACAAAGCACACACAAAGCAGCACAAAATACTGCAGCTATCATAAGAATAAAGCCTGATTTATACAATATAGCCGACAAGCTCCAAGCTCAAAGTTCACAACAAATAGTGATACGTTGTGAGCTTGACTGTAGATCTGCTATTTTCAGCGAGAGTAAATTAACCACATGAACCCACATTTGGTGAAAATAGCAGATGAAGAACTCACAATATGTTGTAACACAACACGTTGTGAGCTTGTAAATCTGCTATTTTCGCCAAAGATATTTTGTGTATAGCAAAAACAGGAGGGGGCCGACTATAGAGCCCTGGGGTCTACAATCGGGTTCAACTAAACTCCGCTTCACCATGTTTTGTTTTAACTTGGGGAACATTGATTGATTGATTGAAATTTTTATTAGGCAAAATAATGTAAAACAACACAGTTACATTTATAATGCTTTTGTCTAAAAGGTCCGGCCAAAAAAGTCCTTGCGGACTTGTTTCCGTTGGGGTCCTTGAATTAATTTCATAGACATATATAGTAGCAACCAAACAGTTCAAAAATCAACATGAAAATACAGATAATACAGAAAAAATACCACTATGTACAAAAAAAAGCATGAAAAAAATATATATATATATGTACAAAAAAAGGGGGGGGGAAGCATGGAAAAATAAAAATTATATACAAAAAAAAGCATGAGGAAATACAATATATGTACAAAAAAGAGGAGGGGGGGGGGTCGTCTGTCTACAGGGAAACTGGTACTGTGGGTGTCACTAACTTTTTCGAGGTATTTATACAGATATGCGGTATAGGGGGCATTTCGGGCAAATCTGCATTTACAATTTTGAAGACCAGACCCATTTTTAGTTGTTTAACCCTGTCTTCCACCCTGAGCCAGCCTAGGCTGGCAAAGTGAGTGGGAGAGAGGTGGGTCTTGGGCCCCAGTCCGAGAAGTAGTCGGATCAGTTTGTTTTGGGAGGTTTGAAGCTTAGTCTTCAGTGACACTGAGGTGTTGGAGTACCAAGAGGAGCTAGCATAGTAAAAAAGGGGCTGAATCAGGGCCCCTGAGAGGGTCCTGAGGGCCTGAGGGTTGACAAAAGAGGAAACTCTGCCCATAAATCTGGTTCTCTGGTTTACTCCTTTGACCACCTTTGTTGCCATGCTTTCACCTGTCAGGTATTTGTCAAGAATACATCCCAAATAGGTAATCTCTTCTTTGCTAGTGATGATTGTGTCATTGAACAGCTAGTAGATCGTATGCCTGCCTCTTGTCGTTGTAAGGTCTACAACTGTCCATGTTTAACGTAGTCATACGCCACTGAAGGGTTATAAGGGTTTGTGCACAGGTCATTTTAACTGTCTATAAACAATTACAGTTACAAACATTAAACTGTTTCTGCACAAGGCAGCAGCACGGATTTCTTTCCCACCCATGGTGGATACCACACATCTCTGACATGTCACTGTTGCGCACGCACGCACACACACACATACCCTGAGATGTCCGAGTAGATGGCCGTGTCTACAAAGTAGGTCGGCAGAAGATGGCAGACAAGAAGCAGCAGAGCCTTGACCCCCTCTCCCTGAGCCAACCACAGATCACACATGGCAGGCACCGCTGCCCAGTAGGTCCCTAGGAACGGCACCGCACCCAGGATGGCAGCCAACGCTACAGAGACACAAGGAGACAGAGAGATGGACAGGTGTCCACAGGGGGAGGTAACAAAAACAGTCACTCCTGGATCTGGCACTGAAACAGCCTTATTTAAGCCTGATGTATATTTCGTCGTATGACGGTGTCGTGTGGCAAAAATATCTCTCGACACATCGTGAGCTTGTAGATCAGCTATTTTTGGCACTCGGGGTGCGAAAGCGTCATACGACGTAGTGTTATTAAGCATTACACACTCACCAGACGGGATGAAGACAATGTTGATGCCAAAGATGGTGTGCGTCAGCCACGTGTAGAGCCCATAAAAGCAAGCCATTTTCAGAGAGGCGTCAAACACACCTCTTGAGACACAACACAAACACAGACATCAATTATTACAATCTAAAACGCTTTTATCTTTAGGGACTTTAATGTAACAATATGTGTATGTGCGTGCGTGCGTGCTTGCATACCGGATGGCCTCCTCTACAGACATGCCTATGATAGTGGAGGAGGGTCCAGGCTGAGACAGTGGGGTCAGGTTTATCACCCATTTCACAGGTTTGTAGTATTCCCCGCTGGAGCTCAGCAGATAGAACAATGTGGTCAGGAAGATAACCTAAATACATACATGCATACAGTACATACATACACACAAACACCACCGTCACTGTAAGTAAGCCTATACAATCTTTACCAATCACAGATGTATCACTTATATTAATGCATGAAGTGCTATCCATGCATTGTACATTCATTCCAGAGCAGGTTTGGCACATTCCACATTTGTCAGCAGTCAGTGGGTTATTTGTGACAACAGATGACCAATCTGTTGATTAAGAGGCTGCTTTGTAACAGATGTTCTGTCTTCCGTGTCAAAGACAGCTGAACACACATTTGGGATCAACCCTGGGACTCTCTGTCTAGCCTAAACCAATGTCACGCTTAAGCACACAAAAAAAATCTAATATTGTAGTTGTTGTTTTTTTTGCCTATAATGACATGCCAAAAACAGGCACACCAGGGTTAAAGGATGCTGATGGAGTTTTGCCGCCAACGTAATCTATCACAATTAAAACGTGGTTACATAAAAACATCCAAAACAATGTATGACAGCTACATAACTTCACACTGTCTGACAGCATGGCAGTATATGTCTACTTTTGTAGCCTTTATACTAATGTATTGTTTCTGTGTTTTCTTCTCTACCATGTTTTGGAGATGACATTGATGGAACCAAAATGTGAAGAAAAAAACAAATTTGTTCTATCCTTTAAACCCATCAGGTCTATAATGTTATGAGGATGTTCTTTACCACACTCGGGATGAGGTATGCCACCACTATAATGTTATGAGGATGTTCTTTACCACACTCAGGACAAAGTTGAGCAGGGCTGTGCCGCTGTGGAACAAGACGGTAAGGAGCGTGGTTGTCGTGGAGATGAGCAGGCCAACATTCCGACTCATTAATACCCACAGTGACTCCAGGATCTATTAAGCAAAAGAGTGCACAGATGGCATCAACAAAAAACCCCAAAGCATTCATCAAACAGGACATGTTTTTAAACACACAGTCACTTACAGATAGCAGGGTCTCAATGTTTTCCTGCGCAAAGGAGGCGATGTCCTGCCAGTCCAGGATGTCACCAAGCCAGCTGTTCTGTCTATTGAGCGGCAACTTCTGACCTCGGTTGCGCCCAGAATTAGTCACATTCTGCAATATGCACATCACACAGATTGAAAATGTGTGGATTATTGCCAGTGATTGCATATGAGTGATGAAGTGATGATATAGTTTGGGTGGCCTGTTCTTTTGAGGTGGTATGACACAGAAAGTACAGTACATTTGAAATCTATGTAACTCTGTGCTCTAAGAAAATGAGTGCCTTTACACAAGAAACTAGGATACTCCAAGTACTCTGGTTATGGCAGGAAATTGTGCCCCCACACCAGTGGTTAGGTAAACGGAAGCCCCACCCCAGTGGTTAGGTAAAGGGGAGCCCCTTATGTTACCTTGACAAACCAGGAGTGGTACAATCGGTCCCAATTATCAAGAACCTGCTTCTCGATAACTGCAGTGTGGTTCGCCTTGTCTCCTAGCATCTTATGGAGCTGATATAGTTTGGGTGGCCTGTTCTTTTGAGGTGGTATGACACAGAAAGTACAGCACATTTGAAATCTATGTAACTCTGTGCTCTAAGAAAATGAGTGCCTTTACACAAGAAACTAGGATACTCCAAGTACTCTGGTTATGGCAGGAAATTGTGCCCCCACACCAGTGGTTAGGTAAAGGGGAGCCCCTTATGTTACCTTGACAAACCAGGAGTGGTACAATCGGTCCCAAAGATCAAGAACCTGCTTCTCGATAACTGCAGTGTGGTTCGCCTTGTCTCCTAGCATCTTATGGAGCTGCGTGCACACAGAAATAGAATGAAAATCCATTAAGATCCACAACTACAACTCCCAACGTTCCATGACAGAGAGACAAGAGACAATGATCAGAGTAAGCGCGATGCTCAACGCTCACCTTTTGTGTTATCCATTCTCTACCATGTTGATAGACGTTAGTAGCAGCCGAGTTCAAAGCCTTCTGAACCACACGTGCCTCTGGGAGCCAACTGGAGCGAGGGGCAGATGTGGGGCCATGTGGAGGGGTAAAAAATAAAACGTGGATGAGATGGGGCATTGCAATTCCAAACTACCTGTATTAGATTGAGCAAACGATTAAGAAATCATGCTGTGTGATCTCTGAAAAAGTATCATCCAGTCACAGTGTCATACTTGGCCCACTCAGGGTGGTTGGACACGGTCTCGTTGATGAGGTTGCTGGTGACTTCGATCATATGAACGCTTTCATGGTGAACCTGGGAGTCAAAGACGGAGACAAAACCAAAGTCACTCTGGTGAACTGGACGGAGGGAGTTAGCACTGAACCACAGGGTGTCAGAGAACTATGGCAACTGTAAAGGGACAATCTTCACCATAGCAGTGAGCAGCAGAGCCATGAGCAGTGTCCCTGTGACCAGGAGGAAGATGATGAAGATGCTGATGAGTTTGTCCAGGGATCGCTCCAACCACACAATCATCTGTTCAGACAGACAGAGAAAACAAAGATAGGGAGAAAGAGAGAGGTGGAGATAAGGAGAATGGAAGACAAGAGGTAGCACACAGAAATCCACAGAAAGTCAGCATCATTCAGAATAGGTTTGTGTATACATTGGCTGGACACATGGAGAAACCTATATCCTTCCGTTCTGAGCGGGCCGTCTCCCTTTTGGATCTAAACTGAGGCCCACAACTGCCACTTTGGGCCCTGAGCCTGAGGACAATAAAAGTAGATGATTCAATGGACCGAAAGTCAGAATAAACACACACATACTGTACACACACATCCTCACCCACACTTCAGCATGGAAACATGCGTGTGCAAACCCTGGGGCAGTGTGTACGTGTGTGTATATGTTATAGCAGTTATGTCCCCTTCGTAACTGTTAGAAAGATGTCAAGTCACCTTTCAACACTCAGATGTGCCAATTTGTCCCACCGCAACATGCTGGGATTACACAGTAGACAGGTTTCTCAATGCCACAAGCCTGCAAGCCAGCAGTTGACTTTTAACATGTTAACTTGTATTAGGGTGTGTTCACACTTGTCCGCCTGTTGTTAAGAAAACACACTGCAGCCTAGAGCACTTTTTCTGCTGAAAATTAATTAAAATAAAAAAGGGGGGGGGCTCACACAATTTAGAAACCATCAGCTTGGACTAGTGGCTCTGCATTTACCCTTGTACCATATCATCATGGACACGTCAAACAAGAGGAGTAAAACTGCACCAGCTTTGGCTTTGGAGGAGGGTGGTGGCGGTAGTAGGGTGTGGGTGCATAGCTGACAGTGGTAGGGGGCATATCACAAACTCGTCTGGCAATTTGAAGACTTGTTGCAGAGGGTTGAGCCAGCAGTCTCAAGACAACAGACAATTTGTCGTGATTGGTCACCTGATAAAAAGCAGCCCATATAATACATACTGTACAAAGTATGCGCATTTCTCACACTCTCAAAAAGTCAACTATTCTCAACGTTCTTCAATGCTCTGCTGGGCCAAAAGAAAAGCACAATGATCAGCGCCTGTCTGTCTGTCTGTCAGCCATGTGTTAAATCCAGTTAATGAGTTCAATTACTTTAGTAGTTAGATACTTCTTGGGTAGAAGTCTGTATGCTAACGGTTTTACACAACGCTGATTTTACATGACAGTCAGTAAGAATGTTACTGTATCACAGTTACACTAAACTTATCTCATTAATATACTACAGAGTAGGGCTGCAACTAGGATTGTTTTCTTGGCGATTATTTAACTTTTTGGATTAATCAAAGTAGTAATAATTTTGCATGATCGTTTAAAAGAATGTACATATCAACACAAAACGTTTCTGACCGATTTTGTATACTCAACAGATTTTTATACTTTGACTAAATCAATTATTCTGATTAACCACTTAAACCCTATTTTATACTGTCACACAATGGTGTCTATTATTTTTTAGAATCAACTAAATTGATTAGTTTGATTAACTGTTGCACCCCTACTACAGAGTTTTTACATAAATCCAAAATACATTCTATAGCTGTGTTAGAGTGTATATCTTTGAGAACACTTTCGTAATACATGTGATTCTTAAACCAAAATACATGAATAATATCCTTACCCGTCAACGAAAGGAGTTGCTTTTGACAAGGTCACAGTCATAACTCATATATTTAGATGGATAAGAATATATCATTAGATAAAGTCTCACCCGTCTCAACACTAACATCAATGCTTTACATCCTGACCTAGGAAGTCTTCTAGGATCAGACCAAGACAGTGTTTCCCCCTACAGTGCATCTGCCAACATCAACCTCATCAGGCTAACCAGAAATGTAACCAGAAAGAGAGCTTTTAGTTACTTTGACTATCAAGAGAACAGACAAAGCTGAACCATTCAATTCAATCCGGGTCATTTTAGATTTATTTTGGCTATTCAAAAATAGCAGATCTACAAGCTCATAGCGCGCCACCGAGTGCCGCGCTACGGGCTTGTAGATCTGCTATTTTTGAAAAATCGTGAACATTGGTGCAAATCTTTACAGACGTCTTCTAAATTTAAACACTTTTTTGAAAAAACGTATGCCGTTATATCAGTGGTTCTCAAACTTTTTCATGTCAAGGACCCCCAAAATTACGTTTCTGGCCTCCGACCCCGTTCCAAGATTATTTTTTTTAAATAGCAGATCTACAAGCTCGTAGTGCGGCCGCGCTATGAGCTTGTAGATCTGCTATTTATGAATAGCCAAAGAAATCTAAAATGACAGAGATGCGTTCCCGGATTGAATAGGTTAACTTTGCTCTCTAACATATATATACACCTCTCTAAACACAGGTGCAATCATCCAAATGCTAGACAACTCAAAACTCTCTAATCAATACCTCTGAGTCAGGGGAAACACTGCCCCCCCCCCCTCTCTCGCCCATCCTCCACAGCCAAGGATGCTCTGGCCCGGCTAGCGCATCTCCGCATGCAGCTCACACACACACACACACTCTAAAGCCAGCTAGCCAATAGGATCACAGCAGAGAAGATACGGCAGGGGTTCAGGAGCCAATGAGCTCCCCCTGCCGTAGCTTCAGATCAAGAGCAGCAGAAAGCAGGGAAGCGGGGCAGCAGTGGAATCAGTGAAGGGATTAACACAGAGAAGGATGAATGGATGATTAAAGGATGAACACAGAGTCAGGATGGATGGATGGATGGATGATGACAGTGGATGGACGAGCATTAGACTTACTAAAAGTGCCCCCAGTTACTGTACATACACAGACACACGCACAGCTATTTTTTTCAAATCTCTCATACACGCTCTTATACACTTCCACTAGAGCCTGACCGATGCCAGATTTTTGGGGCCAATGCCGATCCGGATTTCAGAGATCCCTAGCCCACCGATTACCAATGTTTTTGAAAGATATTTTGTCAAAAATAAATTCTAATCAAATCTAAGTTTTTCTAAAACAGAAAATTCTAAAATAGCTGATCTACCAGCACGCCGCAATGCGGGGTGTTGTGACCTTGTAGATCGGCCATTTCAGAACATTTCATACAACTTTTGACCTATAATGACATGCCCAAAAAAGGGATGCTAGGTTGAAAGTTGTTAAAAAATCAGGACTCATCGGCTGCATAATTGCACATACTGATGTTATCCAAAAAGCCAAATAATGGCCGATATACTGTATCGGCCAGACCTATATCGGTCTGGCTCCAACTTCCACACACACGTTGCTTTCTTCTTTTTCTTTTTCTTTCACTCACAAGTAGGTCTTTCTCAGCACCCCATTCCTCTCTAAATCATTACCTGCTTGTTAAGCCAATGCCAGAGCTTGGGGGGAGGAGACAAAGAGACATTGGGCATTATTATTGGAAAGATTCTGTGCAACAATCATCACCCGAGCAACAAGAACACGACCACTGCTTGGGTACAGTGCAGGCGGGAATCAGGAGGAGGTGAATAGGGCAGAGGCAGTTTCTAGACAGGGGAATGGGAGCATGGATCCGATATACAGTTGTAATAACGGTGTGTTGTGATAACAGTTCAGAAGAGGTGTTCAGGGCAGGTCACACCAAGAAAACAACAAGTACAAAATCATTTAATCTTCAAAAATATGAACCCATAAGAAACTTCCTCAGCTAAATGACCTGTGATGCAGTGGGATTCATGTGTATTTAAGTGCGTAAAATGTTCCGTCTTCGAAACACCCCACTAAATGGGATCTCCCCGGCAGTTTTGGCTGTAGAGCAGACAGGCTTTGACAGTTGTTTATGACTTTGTGTGTATGTGTCAATGGAGGACACAGAGTGTGTATTAAGTGTGTTGATGAGGCGGTATCAAACCAGGAAGAGGAAGCCCGAGGCATTACCTTGGTATCGATTCGGAGCATGAACAGAGCGAGGCCTTTGATTGGTCCGGGCATAAGGGCGTCCTGTCGCTCACGTCCAAACTCCTCCAGCCCCGCCCACCACGAGACAAGTGTCCGCTCAGCGAAGCTCTTCAGACCAAAGTGGACCACCAGCTTCTTTATCATCCACACTAAGACACACATTAGACAGTCAATTAATGCTACTATTGCTACATTCCCCTTTAGTGAGATCAACCATCTCACAGCTAGGCTACAGGTGTAAACATGTAGTTTTTATGTTTGGTAGCCTGGGGTACGTGCACAAGGTGGTGGCGAGGGGCTTTCAAATGGCCGGCGTCTCCAACAGGAAGGCCAAGCAGCTAGCGAGGCACTGCTCAGTATCAGCTATTATAAGAAGCCGCTCAATTTGGAGGTGCCGTTGTTTTCCTTTATCCATGATTGATGTCTGTCTGACAAGTATGTCAACTAAATTGTATGTAACATTGTTCGGCCGTCTAGGCAGTTTGTAACTGGCTGTTTTTTTATTGTCTGACTGCACTGGCATGTTTATGTCCTTTGTACAAGGCGTTCTTGTACTTCTGTGTATGTGGACATAAATAAATATTTCAAGTGTGTGTGTGTGTGTGTGTGTGTGTGTGTGTGTGTGTGTGTGTGTGTGTGTGTGTGTGTGTGTGTGTGTGTGTGTGTGTGTGTGTGTGTGTGTGTGTGTGTGTGTGTGTGTGTGTGTGTGTGTGTGTGTGTGTGTGTGTGTGTGTGTGTGTGTGTGTGTGTGTGTGTGAGTGAGTGTGCGTTACCAGCCACAGGGATAGGCAGTAGCTGTAGGATCCACAGGTTGAGCCAGACCTGAACTAATACAATGGCCCAGACCAGCAGGATGAAATAGATGTCACTGGCCTTGCTGGAGCTCTTCTCCTTCTGGAAGAGGCCGCCCAGCGTTGGTCGGGAGCCCCTGCAGTAGCCTGGGGCGGTGGGGAACAAACCAGGGCCCAAGGTGTCCACGGACTCTTTGCCTGGAAAGGAAGATAAGGCTACAGAAAGAGGAAGCGAGGATAAAGAGTATAAATCAAGGGTGACGGATATTGATGTCAGTGATTTTCATTGTATCGGGTTTTAATAATGTTTGCTAAAAACAGAGGAGGGTATTGTCTCACGTTTAGGCGAGGCATCTGATTTCAGGCGCATTTTGCTGCAGGAGATCGCCATGTAGAAGGTGCTGGCAGCAAACGACAATACCTGTCCTGACAACTCTCCTAGAGAGAAAGACGTGTGGAGAGGAAGGATTAAACAAAGTAGTGGATAAACAGAGCTCCAGGCATTAATGGCAGATCACTGGCCCTCATTTATCAACGGAGCGTATAAACCGGCTTATATTTTTCCATATATATTCGGCCGTACACCAATGTCGAAGTCACATTTATCAACGAATCCTATACAGGCAATCCTAGCGTACATTGGGTCGCAGCCTTGATAAATGTCACGGCTGAAAACGAGCGTCATTTAAATAACACGCCCTTAAATATTCTCAAAACGCCCCGATTTTACGACATGAAGAACCAGATTACGACTGTGGGTGTAGTACCTAGGGATCCTTAGTCTTCCCGGTGATGGATTGGTAGAATGAAACACTCTCAAACTTGAAGTTAGTTATATCAGCAGAAGAGGTTTATTACAGTAAGCATAGCAAGGCTTAAGCATTACAGCAAACGATGTTGCCTCTCTGGGCTCCCGAATATCTCTCTGTTCCTTTTCGGTCTATCTCCCTAATATATCTGGGCATCCTCCTCCTCATTACACAGTTAATTTCATTCTCTCATCATACAATTATTTGTTATCTCTCCACTGTGTCCCACATGGGACCACAGTGTCGAACACCACCTGTTGTTTGCTTGCTTAGTTGTCAAGTCATCTTGACATGACTCGTATCTTTTAACGAGTAATTGATCCTCCGTGTCGAGGCATTCCCCCTCCCTTATGTGTTCTTCTAGTTGTTTCTTATAGGCCTAAGGTTACTGGGCCACGAGCGCTCCTTGGTTGCCCCCTAATCAAGCGCCAACCAGCTGTGCTCAGCTGTAGACCTTGTTCGTCATACGCTGTCAGTAGGGATGCTCCTCTGCCTGATTTACCTCCCATTCTGGCCATATAGTATTCTTTTGGTTTACACCCACTTCTGGGCAGAGGAGTGGGCAGCTTATCTCGATTTACTGACAAATCAACTGGAACTGGAAATGGACTGGAACTGAAATGGAAGTCCACTTCTTCCAGTACCTTCTCTATTAATACAATTTAGTTTAGCAGGCCAGGGTCATAGGTCACGACCTTCTGCCCCCACACGACCAAACACATCATGAAAAGCCAATAAGAAAGAGTTTCCCCCGCTCGCCTCGCCACACACGCTTCACTCTCTCTCTCACACACACACACAAAACACACACGCCCGCCCAACTCCGTAGCGTAGCGGTACAATCTTTGTCACGTAGGCAGGCTTGTAGCCTACATGAATGACATATTATGATACCAATCACATCGCCATGAATGGAATACGTTTGTATATTAATTTATTTAACCCATACCGAGCAGTGCGCGTTCGAGTTACACTAAAATAAAGGCTATTCCCATTTCCCAGTGAGACTCGGACCGTCGTTTTTGTACTGCTGTGATAACCACTTTCAAATTCTTGAGAGAGTGGTGCACATTTTGTGTCATTTCAAATGACACAAAGTGATGTTATCTTTATATTATGTTCTGCTTTTATCAGAACCTTTTCCCCAGTTGAATATTTCTAAAGAGATGTTTGCCGATTTCATGGTTGTGTAGATACAACATAACAATAATAGCGTTACTTCATCAACAGATGACTTTTGTAACAGATGAACTGGTCTGGGGGGGACACGATTAAGACAGCAGCACTGGCACATCGCAATAGAGCATGTTTACACAGTGCAACGATCCCATGTGTGTGAAGCACACTTTCAAATACATTCTCTTGAAAAACCACCACTTGTAAGCCAACGTGCAGTAGTACATTTTCGGGAGCGCTGGAATAGAATCAGAATCAGAATCATTGAAGGTGAAATAGTGTGATATGTTAAGTCACCAGTGCGGTTTTGAGTTTTTATTTTATTGTAAATCTGACAAATCTGACAAACATGATTAGCTTTATTTTCTCTAGCTTTGATTGAGACATGTTCATGTTCTTAACCATTAAAACCTCTAAGATTAAGGGAGCAATGAGAGAGTGGTGCACATTTTGTGTCATTTCAAATGACACAAAGTGATGTTATCTTTATATTATGTTCTGCTTTTATCAGAACCTTTTCCCCAGTTGAATATTTCTAAAGAGATGTTTGCCGATTTCATGGTTGTGTGGATACAACATAACAATAATAGCGTTACTTCATCAACAGATGACTTTTGTAACAGATGAACTGGTCTGGGGGGGACACGATTAAGACAGCAGCACTGGCACATCGCAATAGAGCATGTTTACACAGTGCAACGATCCCATGTGTGTGGGAAGCACACTTTCAAATACATTCTCTTGAAAAACCACACTTGTAAGCCAACGTGCAGTAGTACATTTTCGGGAGCGCTGGAATAGAAATAGAATCAGAATCAGAATCATGGAGCTACTTGCGGATTATACTAGGGTCAGTCCACCCTAGGTGGACACGCATTGACCTTTTGCACCTTAATCCCATGTATAACGCACTGACTTTTTTTTGTGCTCTTTTTTTTCTCAAAGCACCTTAACGTCCATAAGTATATCATGCACAGTATAAGTATATCATGCACAGTATACATACATTGCTGCTATGCTCAGGCACCTTAGTTTTTTATTATCTCAGGTACTTTGTAAATATGTAGATAACTTGTCTGGCCTTCTGTTGTTCTCTTGTTTTTGATCTCCTTCCCACTTGCCCCCCACCCCTCTTCTTCTCCCCCCCCCCTCTTCTTTCTATGGAAATGAACGTTGCGATGGGAACGATGTACAAAAACGAATTTCACCCACTTTTTTTACCTTGTAAACCTGTGATGTGACAATAAACCTGATTCTGATTCTGATTCCGATTCTGAAACTGGCCTTATTTTGGGCATGTCATAAAATGTTGCTATTCCCCATTTGATACACAACAAAGTATACAGGGCCTACGTGGTTAAGGCCCCACCCTCCCCACAATGTCTGTATAATTCTCCCAGTATTTAGATGGCCCTGGACCCAGTTCAGAGATCTAGTGGCTTGACTGGCAGGCCACCCCAAGCTGTCATGAATAAGGTGATCCCTGTTATTTTGGCCTCTCACGTTGATGTACAGATGTAGAGTATAGAGTTCTATGTGCCTATGGGTATAGCAGCATGCACGTCACGTGTACACACAAGCACGTGTGTTCTAGGTATGTGTCTGTGCACAATCTCACCTTTCCCAGGAACAGGCGGTTTCTCTTGATAGCCCACAATGAGGAGCGCGACCACGACCACAAATATTGGCACTCTCCACGAGCCAGTGAGGGACACTAAACACAGTGAGCACACGTGTCAGTTCAAGCACCTTTTTGTTTTCCCCTCTGCACTCCTGTGATTCACACACAGCAGAGCAGAACATTTAACATTTCAGGCTTTAAGGTTAAAAGGTTAGCACCACTCAGCACATCACATGCACCTAAAAATACTGACCGGCTCATCAGGCGCTACTATTCAGAAATAGAATGTGTGAGAGGGTGTGTGTGTGTGTGTGTGTGTGTGTGTGTGTGTGTGTGTGTGTGTGTGTGTGTGTGTGTGTGTGTGTCCTGCTCAGTGGACTTCTGGACAGTACGTGAAAGTATGTTTGAGGATTATTTTTTTTTGGACCATAACTTTCGAACTCGCATAACATTTTGCTTCATTTCACAGTGTGAGCTTGCAGAGACAAGTTAGTCAAGACTCAAAAGAAACCCTCCGCAAGTTAAAATGTCAACTGCATTAAAGATGAATTCCTTGACTCTGTCCTACTAGCCTGTCTCAACAGGCTTCCTACGCCTCGTCTCCCCTCTCCTCCTCACCCAGGAAAAACAGCAGGATAGTCCAGACAGGAACAGACACAGCCCTCAGGTAGCGCTCTGTACTGGGGCCCCACTTAAAGGCTACTGCCAACACATAGCCCATCACCACAGTACACACCTGGAGAGAGGGAAAGAGAAATAAGCATGGCTTTGCTCAGTGCTCAATCATTCAAAAGCCTAATAAATATTTACTCCCTGCTGTCTATCACATATTAGGCACAATAGCTTCATTAAAACAATTTGGTATGGAAGCCATGTAATGTGATGCCCCTGTCTGCTATCATTTCACCGCCATGAGCTGGCTCTG
>NC_137605.1:33810568-33815568 GCF_963280865.1 Gymnoscopelus braueri | reverse complement strand
TTACCTTGCACATTTGGTTGTCTCAATTGTGTTACTTTCAATATATGTATATGTGTGTGTATGTATGTTTATGTATATGCTTTGTTTTTTTAATTATTTTATTTTTAATTATTATTTTTTTATTATTTTTTTATTGACTGTTGTTGTTTATCCCTGTGGATGGTTTTTTGGCATTGTAAAGCACTTTCTAACACTGTTTTCGAAAAGAGCTTTATAAATCAAGTTTATCATTATTATTATAAGTCGATTTGGGTTCATTTTTGTCCGGAGTTAAATTCTCTACTGGAGATTTTGCTGTGTGGAGGAAACACACCTTGTATAGCAGGTCCCCAGGCAAACAGGTAGTACCATGATAGGTGCAAGTCCACAAGTGTCTCCTCTCTAGGGACATATAATGGTCGTTTGAAACGGCAGGTCACCCGGTTATTATCAAAAATGCCCTCCTCGTCCCTGGCTGGGTTCCTCTTTATCTCTTTGGCCCACTGGCCCACATTGTAGAAGTGATGGATCCTCACTCGTCCATTATCGTCATGCACACAGCCCATGACATCATCGCCTCCCTGAGGAAGAGAGTGAAATTACACTCAAGATACTGTAATAAAAAATACAAATGTTAACATAATTTAATGAGAAAAAGAATCAAGAATCAAAGAATACCAAATGAGATGGTCAAGTTTAAACAAGTTTATAAGATGGTTCTCTTTAGTCCATCAAGAAGGAAAGGCACAATGATATAGAATATTTCTGAAAGTTAGTCAAATATACCATGTGTGTGTTTTACTTTTTTAGATAAAATAGATCTCTTTGAAAGCTGTTTCTATTGGACACCGTTGCCTATTAGTTTCCAAGTTTGTCATTTCACACATTTGAATAAAAACGGTATTCACTATTTATACATATACAGTGAATTAGTAGGCTATATAAATTGGGCTTAAATTGTTTTAATATTTGCCAGTCCCCCAGGGGTTTACTCTGCACTTTTTGCCTCCTTTTCCCCCCTCTACACCAGATCTCTTTGTTGAAATAGCAGATCCTCAAGCTTACAACGCGTTTTCACTGCATGTTCCGATTATAACATTCCAGAATAGGAACGTTAGGGTTCATGTGGTTAAGTGTGTAATATTTGTATGCTCTCAAAGTTAAATAAACAATGAGGATTTCATTGTGTGGTGAGTCTCATCATGATGTAAAGCTGCTGCAGATGCTCACCATCTTCTTGTCAGAGGAGAACCCTACAGCCACCCATCCATCTGTGTCTGCACTCAGCTCGTACTCCACATCTGTCCCAATGCGACGGAAACTCATAAAGTAGTCACATGACTCAGCATCACATCCTGGCTTCCCATACCTGGACATAATACACAACATGAGCACTTATACAACTTATTACCCACAAAGGTTGACCACTTATAACTGCAATGTCAAACCAATGGAACAAGGTGAATACAGGAAGGGTGGGCACTGGGGAAATCTGGGCACCATTTTTGGGGGAAGACTGGGCACTAGAGAGGAGTTGGCACTATGGGTGAGAAGAGTGGGCAGTGGCACAGTGGTACTAGTGCCCAGTCTTCCAAGAAGAGTGGGCACTAGACCGCCTAAACCTAACCTTAACCTCACAGAACTATTCCTAAACGTAACCTCAAACTAATATAAAATTTGTCAGAAAATGTTTTGGATGGGGGGAAAAAATCATCTAAATGTAGTTGCAATCCAGAAATACGCATGCCAGACAGGTGCAAAACGTGTTCTGTGGACACACAGACTTCAAAGTATTCCCGTTTTGGTGCCCAGATTTCCCCTAGTGCCCACTCTTCTGAGATCTGGTGCCCACTCTGTTTACAACAAGGCTTATTCAAAAGAATAGGATTCCAACGCATGAAGATGCCTTTAACTCCCCAGAGTAGACACTGGAATGAGCCTGTTTTCTGCTGAAGCGCTCTCTCTCTCTCTCTCTTGTGTAGCCACAGCCACTGAGATGAAAGAGCCATGGGAAATACAGAGGACAATAGCCCTGTCTAACTACATAGGAAGGAGAGGGGAGCCGGATATAGAGAAAAAGAGAATGAGAGACAGAGAGCATCTTTTGCTAACCTGATGCAGCCCTTAGTTACTCCACAGTCGACGACTTTGATCTTGGCAAAGGGATCCACCGGTGGGGCTGTAGGGAAGGGATAGCCTGCAAAATGTAGAAACAGGAGTCTGTAGATTGCATACAAACACACTATTGTTGGCAGATTGGTACACAAGCTTGTATTGAATTGGCAATCAATAGACAACAGCTTGCTGAGACAGTATAGGGAGGCTGTGTGTGTGTGTGTGTGTGTGTGTGTGTGTGTGTGTGTGTGTGTGTGTGTGTGTGTGTGTGTGTGTGTGTGTGTGTGTGTGTTGTAGAGAGAGCAAAAGGCAGATAAACAGAAGAGGGGGGAGGTGGAGGTCATCATCTGCTGCTACTAGCAGGGAGCTGGCCTGGGTGCTGAAAGCCTGGGGTTGGTGTTTTTGGTTATGAATGTGCAGATGGTAGCAAATACATCGGTAAATACAACATAGATAGACCGGTCCCTGTGTATTTATACTGCAGTTCAGCACAGATACTGGCTATTGCATCTTTAAATGAAATCTTAATGAGAATACTTTGCTCAAATCGTCACATACTGTTACAACTACACGTCGTGCTAGTTACTACATACGATTCTTACCATCATCTGACAGATACCTAGATTCAAGGAACTCGGAGGCGAACGTGCTGTATGAATCCTTGTGCGGTTCCTTGTGGCCAGGTTCTCCGTGGCCTCCGTGCCCGGTCCGGAGAGACCCTTCGTCGGTAGGGCTTGGCACGACCCCCCACCACCAGACTTGGCTCAGCAGTGCCGATAGATGGACGAGCTTTCTGAAGGAATTCATGGCCCAATAATACAACTAAAACGCCTAATATAACGATACATCCGACAACATCCTCATTATAGACTGCGTGTCAGTGTCTTCATAGACATCCATCGCACCGTCAAATCATCTTCGCGTCGTTATTGCTATTGCTGTTTTTTTTCCCGGTGATGCAGCGTTGACCATACGACCACGAAGATTAGATGGATCCAAAACTAAATTAGCCTGATCTACCCTATAATCTTACATTTACTTTGGCAACACCTAATCCTCGTGGGATAGATCCCTGCCTAGATAAATCCAGTCGCGTACTATTTAATCTGAGGATAAGGATTGCGTCCAGGATGAATGGTTTCGTCCTGAATGGTCTCATCCCCCCCTCAGTCAGTCACTGTAGCGTCCAATAGGGAAACACTACGTATTGTTACCGAGATCGATCAATTGGGTCCCCCCCCCCCGACATTTTCACTAGAAAGAGAATCAAATCTATAGCGCAGTGGTGGAATTCATTTAGATTAACAGGCTATAATGAACTGATTGCCTTAAGGTAAATATCATTAAATGTTTTATTGGTCTGGCCAGCAAAGGCAACACTTGTAAATCCACCAAAGGAACAGACAAGTGATTGAGAGGAAAAGGTAGGCTAATAGGAAGGACATGGAGTGGTTCTCAACCTGTGGGTCGGGACCGGGTCCCCACATGATGTTTTCTTTTGGGGGGTCCCCAGATGACAGTGGAGGGACCTTTTTAATACCAAAAAAAAGAAAAAATAATAATAAAAAAAAGTAAAGAAAAAAAAACATTGCTGCATCAAAAGTAATCAACAAACTATACTAAACTGGTCAAACACTGGCCATTTTTTTCAAATTTTCAAATATTTTTTTTTAACATTTTGGACAAAATAGACAATTTTACATCGAGGAGCCCAGATGTCCCTAGTGCCCACCTATCCTGTGTATCCCATGGATCAAGTCCCTACCCTAGAGTTAAAAATAAGGTCCCTACCCCTGAATTTGTATTTCATTTTATTAGATTATATTCGTTACCCTTTAGCATGATTACACAAATGGAGACCTTGAATATGATCAATATGTATAACATTACATACAAACCATAGAAATATTTGTCTTGGATAGGATTACTAATAAATAAAGTAGCTTAATATTCTCAAGAGTATCGTAAATCACTGAAAATAGTAACCTCTGTGTTATACACAGAATTGCCATTAGATGTCAGTATAAGCCCACTGTTCTAAATTCTTCATGGGTTGGTTGAAGAGTCTTCAATTTCTTTGAATGTTTATGCCTCAGACTGGCACAATCTGCACATACATTTTAGGCCTTTAAAACTATAATGTTGTTTAATGTTGTGATTTTATATTTGTGTAAGATTCACTGCTTTAAAGTGGATACCGTTTTGGAATCACAGCAGTCTTGATAGAGAACCATAATGGTTCATCTTATCTCTTCTTCACCTGTGGACTTGAATGAACAAGTCTGGGCCTACTTCAGATCCACCACCCAAATAAGGCTGTCTTTGATCCACCTCTGATTTCTGGTGATCTATCGTATAGATCTGTGGATTGGTATTATATTAACATGTCAATGTAGTAGGCTAGTATATTCCAGATAATTATACATAACATAAAATAAAAACATTAAAAAAATATGTATGTACATAATATAATATATATGTATATATTTAAATAATAGCTATTCTAACGCTGGTGGCTACAGTAAAGGCTTATAAGAGCAACTCAGCATACATTGGCTTCTCATACTCTACTCTCACACTGCATCTATGAAATATGCCCACTAGTGCTGTTCCAATAAGCTGGCTCCAGACATAGATGTCAATACACAACCTTGTTACTTTTATTAGGCCCCAATAAAACAAATAATTTTGTTTTAGGGAACATGTTTTCTATTTGTTTATTTATTTGTTTTTTTTAAAATAGGATATCGCTCATTGTCACCATAATTTACTCTTTTAACCTTGTAGCCTTTTTAATTTATTTAGTCTCAGTATGTGGCAAGGACAATAATGAGAGACTGCTATGAATGTCTGTAACCAGTAGGTGACACTGGAGTAACACCGTGTGAAACAGAGAAAGGCAATAC
>NC_137605.1:33780568-33803068 GCF_963280865.1 Gymnoscopelus braueri | reverse complement strand
AGTCTGAAATACATAATTTGTTAACATGTTCCATGTAAAACAGCTCTTAAATATGAGCTTTGAATACAAATGCAGATTTGCTAATGTTTAAGCATAATATCATTCATTACAAGGAAAGCAATTTCTCCTCTCTATGTTAACCCTTTACTGTCAATGCCCCACCTGTGCCTGTGTGCCACACTACAAATAACAAGAAAGGACCCATGTAGAGCTTGACTTATATTGCATCCTTACGCAAGACTGTCCCATTGATCACTAACCAAAACTCCTTTCAGAATATCATTACAACATTTGCATCTTTTATGTTATTTTCTTTTTCTTTCTTTCATCCTTTTTTCCCCTTTAAAAAAAGAAAAAAGCCTTTGGTCATGTTCATGAAAGTCAATGGGGAAATAAGCCACTACTTGAAAATAAAAACATGCAAATCCCTCTGCAAATGCTGCCCGAGTCACTGATTGTATCCCCTAATTTGCCTGTATTACTAAAAATTGTTATTAATTAGCAATTAACATTGTCATTCTCACACAAAATAAATGCATGGCATGAAAAGTGTTTTGTCCTTGTGATCAAACAGAGAGGCCTCTAAAAACCTTAACCATCTAATCTCCCACCGAATAGAGGAATCTACACAGCACACTTATCCATCCAGTCACCGTATTACATGTATGAGTAGGGTGTGTGTGTGTGTGTGTGTGTGTGTGTGTGTGTGTGTGTGTGTGTGTGTGTGTGTGTGTGTGTGTGTGTGTGTGTGTGTGTGTGTGTGTGTGTGTGTGTGTGTGTGTGTGTGTGTGTGCGTGTGCGTGTGTGTGTGCGTTTGTGCACGCGCACACCATTTCCTGGGTAATGAGTCCATGACCTGGTTAGTAGTGTAGTCGGCAGGGTGCTGGGTGGGTGATGTATTTACACCAAATATATTTCTCTCATCATCAGCTCCATTTAGCCCATGATTAACAGCCAATCACTATGTGTGATTAAAAAGTCAGGGCACAAGGGTAAAAATACGCCATTCATATTTAATATTCTACTAACGAGGAGACCAGCTCCCAAACTGCCAACAAAATAGATATACAGCCATAACGCACACACACTCACACATACATCTCTCCTTTCCTCGCCTGAAAACACACACCTAAACATCTTCTCCGCCCCCATATCTCCCCCAACACCCTGGTGCTGGCTAGGTGGAATTAGAAAACCAACCCCGCGGTCTCATTAATTAATTAAACACCGTGCGCCAGTGGCACCTGGGTACCGGTTATCACCACTGCTCAGACACACCGTGATCTCAATAGCGACCCCACCACAGGGCACATAGAGGGGAGGGGACGGGAAGGGACACAGGCTGCGCACCGCTACGACTTTGAGGGGAAGACGGGTTCAGAAGAGGTAGAAATAATAGTGTGACACCCTTTTTCTTTCCTGAAGTCTAATTTATACTCACTGAAAATAAATGATTTTCAAGTGAAAACATTGTACAAAAGAATATACAAGTTTATAATTAAAAAAAAAACTTTGAGTAGCCTATATATTATGTTAAGCTCAACGCCACTCCGTCTAGTTTAAGTACAAAATCAGGACACCCTCACTTTACCACAAACCAGACACACCACGCTAAAGTCGCTGAGTTGCTTAAAAGAGAAGAAAATGCAACATACAGCACACCCTCAGTGAGTGGGGTTTGTGTGTGAGTGTGTGTGTGTGTGTGTGTGTGTGTGTGTGTGTGTGTGTGTGTGTGTGTGTGTGTCTGTGTGTCTGTGTGTCTGTGTGTCTGTGTGTCTGTGTGTCTGTGTGTGTGTGTGTGTGTGTGTGTGTGTGTGTGTGTTCCATCACTTCCTGCAGGCTGCATGTGGGCCTTTTTTATCATCTGGCCTAGCAGGGCCCCTAAATCACCACTGTAACAGCCTGATTTATATTTCATTGTGTGAAGGGGTCACACGCTGAAAATAGCCAATCTACAAGCTCACAACGTATCACAGATGAGACGTTGTGAGTTTGTGCATCTGCTACTTTCGGCACGTGATACTGTCGTATCATAGGACATAAATTTGGCATAACCCTCATCGTCGCCTCTTCTTAAATCCTGACGCCTGCTGGAATACTCATTACAGACGCATAACAAAATCCAGTGCTCCATCTAGACACACACGCTCATGTGTTGTGCCGTGCTCAACACATGAGCACTGCACTGATACAAAGTATCTAAAGAATGTAGTGCAAACGTGAAAGTTCTCTGAATTCAAAGCAAAAGTTATTAATGAAAAGGTGTGATTGAATGTACTTAAAATACTAAATTGAAAAATGTAGTCCCAGCTGGACCCAGCAGCACCTTGTATCATGTTGTCATGCATTATATCCAACGTACATATTTATTTACAATATATATATTATATATATATATAATATAAAAATAATTTAAAGTAAATACCTTGAGTAAAAATACTTAAGAGTACTTATATTGAGTAAAAATACTTAAAAGTACTCAAAATGAGTAAAAATACCTAAAAGTTTAAAAAAATAGTAAAAATACTTAAAAGTTGATAAAAAGAGTAAAAATACTTAAAAGTTGTAAAAAATAGTAAAAGCTACTTTAAAGTTAATAAAGTGACTAAAAATACTTTAAAGTAAATACCTTCAATAAAAATACTTAAGAGTACTTATATTGAGTAAAAATACTTAAAAGTACTCAACATGAGTAAAAATACTTAAAAGTTGAAAAAAATAGTAAAAATACTTAAAAGTTGATAAAAAGAGTAAAAATACTTAAAAGTTGTAAAAATTTGTAAAAAATACTTTAAAGTAAATAAAGTGACTAAAAATAATTTAAAGTAAATACCCTTTAGAACCTCTTAAACCTTTCGAACCTTTAGAACCTTTCAAACCTCTTAAACCTTTCAAACCTTTCAAACCTTTCAAACCTTTAGAACCTCTTAAACCTTTCGAACCTTTCGAACCTTTCAAACCTTTCAAACCTCTCAAACCTCTCAAACCTTTCAAACCTTTCAAACCTTTCAAACCTTTCAAACCTTTAGAACCTTTCAAACCTTTAGAACCTCTTAAACCTTTCAAACCTCTTAAACCTTTCAAACTTTTCAAACCTTTAGAACCTTTCAAAGCTTTAGAACCTTTCAAACCTTTCAAACCTTTCAAACCTTTCAAACCTTTAACTCTACTAACACTATCAATACTCAATACCATCAACATTCTTAGCGATCCCACACTGTTTCTTCAGGAACAGTACCTTCTAGTATTAGTTATGTTCTTTTCACCCACATAGAGACCAGTATAAAATGTAAATAGTAGACAGATTGGTAATGTAATATCATTTTGGATTATCCATTTTTGATAGTCCATCAAATATAGTCCCCAATAAGAAATGGAGAAAGATAAATTGAAAGTTGTAATTTCATGAAGGTATATGCTTCATATGCTAAAACATAAATAAATTAATATTCTTCTACTCTAGCTGAACTAATGACAGCAATAATTATTGCATTTACTGTATATGGATAATAAAAAAAAGAAATGGAATCATGGATGGCAGCTGTAAAAACACAGCTATGGATTTTGTAGATTTTTCATTTCAAATCTGAAAATGAAAAGCAAGGCACTATGACCATTTCTAAATGTATTATTGATTGCCATAGTACTTTCATAAGTAATATATTGGAAAACCTATTTATTTAGTCAAGGCTAACTGGACCAATGAAGAAACTATTACTCAACCTTGTTATAACCACATATTAATTCGATAATATCCTTCAGTTAGTAGGCCTATCTGAACCTAACTGGATCCATTGGATCTTCTGGGACTTTGGAATGAGTTTTCTATGTTATTATTACTATTACTATTACTATTATTATTATTACTATGCTATACTTATGACAGGTGTGTTTTTAAGCTTCAAGCTTAAGAGGTATGCTTTTATTTTCTGGCATAATCTTGTGTTTGATAACAATCTGCAATATTATAGTTGTAATCTGTAATTATTCTTTGTTGTGATTATGAGGTTATATTCTTTTGATGTTTATTTTGTTTGGCTCTGCTGAATTTTGGACAGCAGCTGTAATGCCTTCGATGTTGCACAGTATGTACTTTTCTGTCTTGTCAAATTACTTATTTCAATGTGCAGTTAAAAACTATAGTCTGTAGAGAATGTGTAGACAATGTAAAGTTGGACACCGTATTACTTTATAACTGTTGTGTTCTTATCTCTAGATGAAAATGGGCACACAGGCAGATTGGAGACTTGATTGTTTGCACTCCCAATAGGATTTTCTCTTTGTTGCATCTTGGAGATGTCATTCATTTGTGTGTGTGGGGGGAGGGGGGCAAGGCACTGAAATGTGAAAGAAAAAAGACGAACTTGCTCTGCCACACAAAACATCCAAAAGTTCCCTTAAACATTCATCCCTTCATGTGGATGACAAGCAATCGTAAATCTGCCCTAGAGATTTGATCACTATACTGTACATTGCTTTTAGACAAAATAGCTTTTTGTCATCTGGTTGCCTAAAACTACATTTTAATTCCATGTAACTTCCATACAAATTGATAACATGCAATTAAAAACAAACTATATAATAATGTAATATATACTGTAATATATCTATATACTAATATAGATTTGTTTGTTAATTGGACAGCTCTAATAAGATTGTAAAAAATAAAAGATCTGCAAAGAACGTGTTCTTTCCGTAAATCTAAGTGAATAATTAAAAAATTTAAATATAAATACCAATTTCACAGAGATAACTGTATTGCCCACCTGACTAATTTCCTCTGCCCGTCTCCTCAACTCTAAGATGAGAACAGTTATTGCTTAAATGCAGCTAGTGATCACTTTCGCAGGACATCCAGAATCCGCAGCATTGAGATTACAGGACAGACACAGACGAAAAGATACAGCTAGAAAAAAGGAATAAAAAGTAAGGAATAAAGTACTAGAAACCCAAGGAGATTTAGGTATACTACAGTACTGGCCCTCTGCAATTGGACAGCCTGGGATTTGTGTGTTGTATGAGCTATATAAGGTATAAATATAAATGTTGTCAAAGTGCACTAATAGTATATTAACAGTGGTATAAAAACATATAAATATAGTGTATGAGAGACACAGAGAGAAAGAGAGTGTGTGTGTGTGTGTGTGTGTGTGTGTGTGTGTGTGTGTGTGTGTGTGTGTGTTATATCGTCGCTGTTGGGCAGAAACCTTGTATGTCCAAAACCGTTACTTTTCAGGAAATGGAAACAATTTAGTTATTATTTAGTTACATCTCACGTTGGTAATACTTTTGATTGGTTCAATATTTATAAACACACTTAACCACTTTTATTTTTTTTCAAATACTATAGCAAAATAGCTGTTCTATAACCTCACAACGTGCCGCGATGAGACACATTGTGAACTTGTAGATCAGCTATTTTTGTGATACTTTAGTATGAAGTAGGGCATTAACTTACAAAAACAAACATAAAAAGTTGAAATATGGAGGAAAAGGTTTCTGCCCGACAGTGACAAGGTTGACGTTAATTATTTTCATTGCATTTTTAATATATTAAGACAACCAGACAGTGCCTAATGGCATTGCGATTCCTCCGTTATGTACATCATGTTGACTTTGTTGCTGAGCAAAATAAACACTACTGCAAATCTTTCCCAGCCAGGTTGCAACGGCTTGATAAACAGCTTGACACGCCATGGGGCTGTTCAACTGAAAGAGCAAGAGATGGATTAATGTTAACAATGTTTCTGTCCTTCTTCTCTCACCCACAAAGTCCTTAGTAAACAGTATTAAAGGCCACAAAAAACTTCCCAACAAAGCAAGCAAACAAAGAGTCAAGAAACTATGTGTCCTCGTTGTTTATTAAGACCTCAGGAATGTCAATAAGAGCACGTCTATACAGTAGGGGGGCCAAAGAGGCCAGCGCACAGACGACGACCTTCTGCTATTCTCCCTGCTGATAATGACCGACGCGCAGACAACACTGCCCATCAGCCAGACTTCTAATAACGCATTAAAACCGGGAAAGCATCTGCGTCATTTTTGACTTTTTGCGTTGGCTATTCAAAAACAGCAGATATACAAGCTCA
This sequence comes from Gymnoscopelus braueri, assembly GCF_963280865.1. NCBI lineage: Eukaryota > Metazoa > Chordata > Actinopteri > Myctophiformes > Myctophidae > Gymnoscopelus > Gymnoscopelus braueri. The sequence goes on along the minus strand of NC_137605.1, from coordinate 33,796,979 downwards.
CAGCGTGTCACTTCGTGCCACGCTGCGAGCTTGTACATCTACTGTTTTTGAACATTTTCGAAAAAAAATCTTGAAAGAGTGCGAAACTACTGATTTAGAAGGCATTTGTAGAATCGGCCTCGGGTCTTAATGGGATAAAGCCAAACAGTCCCTATCATCTGCTAATAACCTCGGTGCAGCCACGGAGCCATGGACAGGCCAACGCTCTCGCTCATTGTGAGCTGTGAACAAGGCTCTGAGAGGACAGGAAGTAGCGCAAAGCATCTTGCTTATCGATTTGGTGCTGTGGGCTGCCTCATGGCGCCCGCTGGTAACTACATTCTTCCTCACTCCCATACACACACAGACAAAGGCTACTGTAGAGAGGGGAGGGGGGGGGGAAACAACACATAGACAATGCAAAACATTGCAGTCTACCAATCAATCTGTTTGGTACACTCATTTCTTAGGCCCGTGGTTGTGGTGCTGCCGCACACGTACAATTACACAGATACACAGGTTGGTATTTCTCCAGCGGCAGGGCAGGTAAACTCGTTACTCTTTTCTTAATTGGTACAGAGATTCCATCTTTTTTTCTCTCTCTCTCAGCAACCCCTCCAGGGGAATGCTGATTAATTGTCATTAGAGTCCTCACAATATCCCCTTTCCAGACCTCTACCATCACACACATACATTCTCTACGTTGCCAAACCCCCACCACCACCACCCCCTACTCCCTGTGGACTAATGCAACCTCAACCTCCAAAGGTTCAGTGTTACAGAATTGCTGCTCCCAGCAGCACATCGTGGCTCGAGACCAGCGCGTTGTTCTATCCAGGGTTCCATCCTCTGCCCCAGTCCCCGTCTCCCGTGGTCTCTGCCATGCAGTGGCATTGCCTTCACCGGGTCAGCCTGAGGATGTAACCGTGTAGCTGGTCTGAGAAGGCCTGCAGAGAGAATGTGTCCTGCACCCTCTTCCTCCCAGCTTGACCCATGTCCGCACGCAGCTGAGGCTCGCTCAGCAGCCTCTCCATGGCCTTGGAGAAGGCCTCGGCCGTGGGCTCGCACAGGAACCCGGTCTCCCCGTCCACCACACTCTCCAGGGGCCCCCCGGAGTTCACTGCGACCACGGGGCAGCAGCAGTACATGGCCTCCACGGGAACGATTCCAAAGTGTTCTCTGCTTGGGGTGTACAGCACGGCCGTGCTGCCCCGCAGCAGCGCCACCTTCTGGGAGTCGGAGGGGGAGCGTAGGAAAGTAACGCAGCCCTCCAGGCCTAGCCGTGCCGCCAGCTCCTTCAGCTCTGCATAGTGCTGGACGTTCTCAGTGACTCGGCCGTCGTAACCCCCCGCCACCACCAGGTGCACACCTGTTCTCTGCCCCGGGGGCAGGCTCTTTCTCAGGGCGGCCAGGGCTTCAAGGGCCAGTCCGAGGTTCTTCTTGCGTTCGTAGCGGTTAAGAGAGAGGAACGTGCAAGTGGTTCCCTCTGGGAGCAGTCCTTGGAGGCCCTGAACCCCAGTGGGGGGGCGGTCAAAGGTGCTTGTGCTCAATGAAGGATAAAGGACGTCCGTCTGGACTCCTCCGAGACTAAGGAAGGTCTCCCTGAACACTCCTGCAGTGAACTGGCTGTTTACCAGAATCTAGGAAGAAGTAGAGAGATTAGTTCTTAATCATCTCATAAACTGTACACACATTACAATCACCTTAGGTTAGAGTCTAAGATGACAGCTGTATTTAGTAGACTTGCTTTTAGTTAACAATTATACAGTACTTTATGTTAGGTCTTAATTCATTCTAGTGCTTTCAGTTTTTATAACTGTATTTATTTCACTTTCTCATGGCATATGCTTCAGAAATATTACACATGGCTTTCTCCAGCTGAGAGCAGCCAGGCAGACAGAGGCAGGATCATATTTCCTCTTTGTCAACGTCTCTACATTTCTTGCAGTTTATTTTAAATGTCTGTTCGAGACAGCAGGATTATCAAGTTAAATGCATCTGCTAAGTTGACATTTAAATTCCAAAAGGCGGGGTTGCCTGTCTCTTACTATGGCAACTTATGCACTGAAATTAACCTGCTAACAGACAGGTTAAAGTTGAACCGTTAAACTGATCAAACACTGACTACACAGTGGCATTTGGTCATAGTGTAAATAAGGCAGCAGCTACACTTCTTTGACCGACCATGTCGTGTCATTTGTTTTAAGACCCCAGTGCATATGGATGATCGACTGGGTTTACATTGTGAACAGATCATTAGACAGTGAATCCTTTCCAGAAGAGTACTAATCTTCAGGAGTGCTAAGATTTTTCAAGGCAATATATCAATGATCTCAAATACCTTCTAAAGCCTCCAATGTCACTGACCATGGTTTTGCCATCACATCACCGCACTGCACTATTATTCTGTATAATATTAGCTGTCTGAATAATACTTTTGTACTTTATTTGCAGTTGCTGCCGGGTTCTTTTAATTAACGCACGCAGGCACGCAACACACACACACAACACATACAATCTTTAATATAGAAATATGTAAATAACTTAATTAGTACAGCAAAAACAATATATACGGTATGTAAATGAGATGAATAAACCTAATTCAGCCAACATGATAGGAAGCATAGCCTGTTTTTTTCCCATGCCAATTCTCTTTCCTTTGCTGTAACTGAGGTATTGTTTTTGACTGAATATGTGGAGGTAATCGTCGATGTCGGGCAAAAAACAACTATGTTAATTTTTCAACTTTATTATTATTTATTTATTAATAAATCAGTAATATTGGACACCCTTTACGTCTGTGTGCGGGTTTTACAAATATTGAACCGATGAAAAGTAATAAAAAGTGCTTCTGACTAAACCAACTAACTCCATTGGATCCTCAAACTGTTGTTCAAACCACCTAACTCCAACTTAGGGGTTTTTTCCCGTCTGACTTCTTCATTCTAATCAATAATGGACAAAACAACTATCTCCACAATAATGGTCAAAAACCTCCTAACTCCACTTGAGCTGTATTTGGGTAAAGTGATGATAATATAAGGACACATTCAAATACAGTATATGAAAATACAGTCACCATACCAACTTTGAGTTTTTTTAAAGTTAATATTGCGGACATAGTTGGTTTCTGCCCAACAGCAGAGATATATACACTTATGATGAGCACTGTTTGTCGGTCTCAGAATCCATAATGATTTGTCTCTTGTGTGTTTGACTGAAGATGCCTTTAAAAGGGGGTTGCTTAGCCTATCCCAGCTTCATCAATCCTGATCACTCAATTTGAAATTGGCTGTAGTGGAAGTGAAAAATCTGCATATGTCGCATCAGTTCAGATCAACTCAGACTCCAAGTTTAAGTTCAAGATATCTTGAGTCAGCTTTCTGTAACAGAGCCCAAGACTTTAAAATGAGGGCCCAAAGGCTATCGGATGTGCTGCCAAAACCTGACTTCTTTTAAATCATTCTTTTAGGTTGTTACTATTTTACTGTTGTTGTTTAACTTGACTTAACTCATGGGCATTTCATGGGCATTTCATGTATTGCTTTACTGACTTTATTTGCAAAGCACCTTACAATACTATTATGAAAGTGTCAAATAAAATAAATAAAGCTAATTAATAATGATAATTATTATTATTACTATTATAGAAGATAACATAGAACAACCAACTGGGTTCTGTATGAAGCCAATGACATCTCTACACTAGTATGACAGCCTGGGAGGGGCCCTACCATATCAGCCATGCCAGTGGTGCGTTCCTCCAGCCAATCGATAGGAGCACGGTAAAGCTTCTTCAGGGCTGACGTCCTCTGGGTCAGCAGCTGGTCCGGGAAGTGACAGTAGAACAAAACCTTCTTCCTGTGACGGGACAGCCTCAAAACTGGGATACACACTGACACCTGGGGCAAAATGAGAGGTGTATAATAAATATACAAATAAAGAGAAAGAGAAAGAGAAAAAGAAAGAGAGAGAGATCAGGGGTTTTCAACTGATTTTGACCCAGGGACCACCATCCTGACTAAGAGCAACCTGGGGACCACCACTATTGCGTGGTGGGTGGGGGGTTCATGCGCCACAGGGAGCTGGAGAAAATAGCTATAATATCTAATAAAATACAGTGTTTTGTTTGAATGTGATGGAATATGATTAAGGATTACTGTGATTATGGTAAACTCACATTTTATATCACACACACACACACCATACAGTAAGAACTCCTGTAAGTTATTAAAAAAAAAAATTGAAAAAAAAGTTTTTATTTTTAAAAACAATGCATGGCCAGGGACCACCTGCAATACCTCTGCGGACCACCGGTTGAAAACGAGAGAGAGAGAGAGAGAGAGAGAGAGAGAGAGAGAGAGAGAGAGAGAGAGAGAGAGAGAGAGAGAGAGAGAGAGAGAGAGAGAGAGAGAGAGAGAGAGAGAGAGAGAGAGAGAGGTGTGTGTGCATGTATGTGAGAGAGAGATATAGAGAGAATCATAATGCATACCTGAATGCGAGAAAAAGCCATTATAGAGGCACACAGTAAGTGACAATAATAAAAGGTATCGAGACTTGTTGTCATTGTTGGTAAGCTCTGAGCGTGAGAGACTACAGCGATTGAGAAAGACACATTACTGGTGGACAAAGTGACAAGCAGATATTAATTACCTGATCACAGAAGATAACATCATATTCAACCCCGCTAAAGAAGACCAGGTAGAGAGCCACATAAATCATCCTTAGGTAGGCACATAGGGCATGCAGGTAGCCACACACACTGGTCGGTAGCCAGTCACCAACACACACCTACAGAAAAGAGAGAGAGGAGAAAAAACGTTTATATATATATATATATATATATATATATATATATATATATATATATACACACATATATAAACCAGTGGTTCTCAACCTTTCAGGCCGCGACCCCCCAAAATAATCATATTTGATGGGACCGCCCCCTGACAAGCACTTGGAATTGTAGGAGTTAAATTTAGTTTGACTCGGTTCCACAGATCAATTTGTGAGAATAGCCGATCGGCTATTTTCAAAAAATTACACTCTTTCTTATTATTATTTGACAATTTGGCCAATGTTACACCAGTTTTTATAGTATAGTTTGTTGATGACTTTTGATGGTTAATGGTCTTTTTCTTTTAGGTATTAAAAAGGTCTTAAAAGTCCTTAAATTGTCACTTCACTGTCATCTGGGGACCCCCCAAAAATCATGGGGGTCGGCACCCCACAGGTTGAGAACCACTGTTATAAACGCACTGTATCTGCAGAGGTGTATGCCGGCATGTGTGTCTCCATCTACCCACCACAGACAGGTCTGGGTCCAGGGTCTCAGGGAAGCAGTGTGTGCGGTCATGATGTGCGGTCCAGATCTGGACGCTACAGCCTTGAGACTTCAGTGCAACAGCTGCATCCACCACCAGCCTCTCCGCTCCACCTATGCCCAGGTCTGGATGGAGGAACACCACTCGTGCCATCCTGGACCTTCAGACACAAAGCATGATCAGTCAATGATTTTGTTTGAACAAGAGTTTCAACTTCTCTTGAGCTCTTGATAATGTTTACATTGCTTGACACAAGTCAGAATCCCATGCCATGGCTCCCAAGCTAGCGTCATGAAAAGTTGTACATAATGGTTTGGTTCAACTCCATCCACCCTAGTGTTTGCTTAAAGGGGAAATCCACCCATTTTCAATATTTAACTATGTCATTAATATAGCATAAAGGAGTTGTGTGGAAATAAGAAAAAATTTAAAAAAAAAATAACATTGCAAAAAAAATTAACATTGCAAAAAAATTAACATTGCAAATTACACTGTGATGACTCATCATGGTGTAATTTGCAATGTTAATTTTTTTGCAATGTTAAATTTTTTTGCAATGTTAATTTTTTTTTAAATTTTTTCTTATTTCCACACAACTCCTTTATGCTATATTAATGACATAGTTAAATATTGAAAATGGGTGGATTTCCCCTTTAAGTCACTCAAATGATGATTGTTTTTAAATTCAAGCTTTAATTCACTGTTGTTACTACTACATCAGGGGTCTTCAACATGGGGTCCTCAGAGTTACTACAGGGGGTGCCACCCCTCCACCCTTTGGTTACATTAACCAAAAATAGCAGATCTATAAGCTCACAACGCCTCTCGCGCTGCGTTGTTTACTGAATCAATAAACGTGCCTGCATCTCATTAGACGTCACGTCACCCTGACCTGCTACCTGTCAGAGCACCTGCAGTGTGTTTAACATCACACATCTTCATGGTTCTGTTTAATTTGAAAGAAACGTTTTAATGTTTAACAATCTAGAGTCAGTAGACAGACCTAATTTAAATAATGAATTAATACCATTTGTTTTTGGGGAAACATAACGTTAACTGTCTCTTAATAACTAGTTTATCATTACAAAAAATGACGGTCTACAAATTAAATGAAATTCTAAATAGTGGGTTAAAAAAAATAATCAGAACACAGTGTCATTAAGTTACGTTTACATTACCTTTGTATCTCGAATCTAGCCAAGTTTGTACACCTCAGATCATCACAACCCCTGCTTCATACGCCGTGAATTAGCCTGAAACTGTTCCACATGACCGCCATGTTGGCTCTAATTCTATATTATAATCCAACCATTGTCATCTCCTTGTTTGAGCCAAAATGGCGTCTTATTCCTCTACGTCAACTACAGCTTCCTGCTTAGACACGTCACCGCTCACCAGAAGCGACCAAATAAAGCCTGCCTTTAAATGTCAGCACAAAGCCAGCTCCAAAATACATACACAACTGAAAAAAATCACGGTTTTAAATATGTCTTTCTATAACCAAATCTAAATGTGTGTACACGAAACAAAACTGTTTTATTAGGTCGTTTATTTTAGAGAATATAAGCACGCGGTCAGGCTTCTATGTGGTCTACTGCGGTGGTCTTGTGCTTTAGCAGTCGTGTCCTTTTCAGTGTTGCCATATTCTATGAGAGAAACAAGCAACCAGGTCTAGGAAAACAAGCCCAAAAGAAGCAACTTAGGCCAGCCACATATAGCACATTTAAACCTATATGCATAGGCTATTTTCAAAAACTCTTGCAATATAATGTTGAATATTTGGAATATTATATAACAACACACAAATGCTCCATGGCACATTTTCATGAATATATCTGACAACCAATGGTTTAAATAATAATTTAAAACATTGGAAGCAAGCCTAAATAAGCAAGTACGTGTTAGAAACGTCCCAAAAAAACGCAACCCGCAATAACTAACCAATATTTACAAGCAACTTTACAGAAAAAGAAGCACAAAGTCGCTTATAATAAGCCGACATGGCAACACTGGTCCTCTTTAGACTGGCGTCATCTCTCTGGGCTCTCTCTTCTCTCTGCATGTTGTACTGACTGACTGACTATCCCATTGACGTGGACATCATCACAGTAGAACAACAGCACTTCAGGATCTCATTCTCATCCTACATCAGAAGAACATTATAAACTAAAATGGTGAGTGTATTTCTGTGTTATTATGCCTCTATCTGGAGCTGTTAAGGAACGATAGAAGCCATGTTTCATTCAGTTTCAGTGGAGCTAACTGTTCTGTCTGGTAGCTAGCTTGCTAACTAACTAACTTATCTCTTTTGATTTGTAGACGTGGCTATTTCCCCCAGAAACCCTAACATTAGTTGCCTATAATCTAAATTAGACCAACTGAAATGGTTGCAAACTATAGTCTGCAACCCTTTCAGTTGGGTCCGTTTTTGTGAAAAGATAACGGTTATTAATGCAGAACAGAGGCTATCTATGCTAGTTTATTACTGTGTGTGTGTGTGTGTGTGTGTGTGTGTGTGTGTGTGTGTGTGTGTGTGTGTGTGTGTGTGTGTGTGTGTGTGTGTATACGACCCATACGAAGCCAAGGCTTTTATAGCCATCAAGTTCAGAGAATGGTCACTCTTTGCTTTTATTGATTGAATACTTTATTAACAGTTTGGAAAAAAGGTACAGTGGTACAGATGTATACATAAGGTGCTAAAAGGATAACCCAAAAAAGCCCAAAGGGGCTTTTTTTCCTCCATTGAGGTTCTGTGTATTCACTTCAGAGTCAGAGAGTTAGGGTTAGGACGTAGTTGCCTAGTTGTTAATTCAAAATGTGTTTATTGGAGATGGAGTGAAAGTGAATGCAAATGAGAGTTGTGTCTGTCTCTGTATTGAGTCCCTGTATTCTTCTTGTTTTTCTGTCTCACAGCCTGGACCAGCAGCAAGTGCAACCAACGTTGGGGCTTCCAGCCGCTCCCCCAGCAAAACCGTGGCCCCCCGGGCGGCAGGCTCCACAGTCAGACAGAGGTATACTGTCACAGTCCCACAGACCCACGCCCTATGACCCCTGTGTTGCTTAAATACTTACTGTTTGCATCCTGCCCAGATTATGACATAATGTGCAGCTAGGCAATTGCATAAAATAGATGAATTGACCATGATCAGTCGGCTTCTTCCTAAAGAATATTAACAATATCTATTTGCCAACAGATTATTTAGCATCTTGGGTAGTTTAGGTCAAAGTCAAGGACCCCCAAATTGATACCTATTAGGCAGCGGACCCTCAATTGTAAATATTTTGCGCCAGGGACCCCAATTAGAAAAAAATTGTTGGTTGTAGATTTAGTACATCATTGTACAACTGTCTATTCACCTGTTTCCTATGCTTTCCACTTCCTGTGTGTTTTCCACTTCCTGTGTGTTTTCCACTTCCTGTCGATTTGATCCAATGAAATCCAATGAAACTGGTCAGATGACTAATGATATTCAATGAAATCCGACAGGAAGTGGAAAACACACAGCCTAGTAGGAAACACGTGAATACTGTAGGTGGGGAGAGTTGATTCCTAGTGTGATGCCTAACTTCTAGCCTGTGACATAATGGTGAAATGAAACTGTTCCTCATTTTGTTGGGGGTCCCCGGACCCCACTCTGAGAACCACTAGTTTAAGAATACACAAACTCTACATCCATGTGGCATTGTAATGACAAAAGTGACGATGTACACCAAACAGTTACAACATGCTAAAAAAATCCCAAAACATATTATGCTGTCCATAATTACTGTCCAGATACACCTCACACTCATTTAACATAGTGCTGTAATGAATGGACGTGGGCTTTCACCCTCCCCTATGTTTTTGTGGTCTCTGTGTAGATTACAGCAGCAGATAGATTGTTAGTGCTTTGGCCTTAATCAGTATGTAATCAGGAGCTCACTGTCCAGTCTCTCATTATTACCCATTACAATCACCCTCTTCATTACCTCCTTAACCCTCATTTAATCTCAACGCTAGAATAAACTATCCATGAATCACCCAGGCATGCCATCTCAGGGGTTGACACTAAGGTCTCAGAGGCACTTGCCCGTCGGCAAGTACAGGTCATGTTCTTGCCCGAAAAGTAAATTAAAGTAAATCGTCCATTATAAAATGATAGGTAAACTTTAAATTACCATTACATTTAACACTTATTTTTTGACTATGGGCTCACACTTGTTATTTTATATTTCTAAATGTAGCGACAGTGAAAACAGCACATTATAGGTAAACGGTGCTCTTATTTTACATTCCACAGATCAGATGGCCACGTTCAGGTGTTTAGACAGAAATCTCTTGTTGTGTTTATAGACTTTATAGGTTGCGTCCCCTCTCAAACGAGCACTTGCCCAGTCGGGCAACCTGAAAGCAAACTGCACCTGCCCACAAGTTTTATTTACTGCCAGGGGCAGGCGGGCAACCCTTAGTGTCAATGCCTGCATCTCTAGCACCTGTATTCTGGATATAGTGTAAATGCATGATGGCCTAGGGTTGATTAACAACTGCTTTTTATGAGTCACAGTTCAGATCCTCCTCGATAGTGGTTGAGGGCCTCAAGATACCTAGAGTCTGGTCTGAAGTCTGACTTTGTGTGACCTTACTCTTTTGGGTAATTGATTTAAAATCTTGAACTGAGTGTGTTTTTGTTCTGTAGGAAAGCAACCAGCAGTGGTACACGCAGCGCAGGCAGGACCACAACATCGGCAGGCACAGGGGGCATGTGGCGCTTCTACACAGAAGACTCACCCGGACTCAAAGTGTAAGACTTCTATAGCTGTTACCAGCATACACACAATCTATACGTTTTCTGTCTCTACTGACAGAGAGAGGTAATTGCAACAATGTCCGAACTGCTACTGTCGCTACATCTACTGTTCAAACCTATTGGACAACCAAGTAAGAGTATGGACAAATAAAGTTGAAGTTACTTCAAATAACTTACTTGACATACTGACATTGTCTACCAGTCAGTGCCCTACCTGACAAAGTAGGGAGAGTATGGACACCACCTCCAACCACTGCAGATGTGTTCTTTTATACACATTTCCTTCCACAGAAAATGAATGATTAATTGAATTGCTTGACATCCAGTCTCCCATATGCACCCATGCAAAACACAACACATATTTCTTAGAACCTACAACCTACTTTTCATCAAAACTTTTCATTGTCCTAGCTGGACAAATAACATCGTACAGATGAGTGCGCAGGGAGCGTCAGAGGTTGTAGCTCGGTATTACGGTAGCAAAGGGAAGGTTTCTATTGAATATTTCCACCTCAAATGCTAATAAAAACTACAGACTATTACCTCGTCCATTTTCACACTTTGAGCCGTTTAGAGTCAATCGGATATTACAAGGACTTAACTCAAGGGAGCTGGCAGTGTAAAGTCTGTTGCATGTCAGATACTACTGAGTCGAACAATTCACACATACTGCCCCACCGGTTAATCACTTCCAGTTCACAGTGCAAGCCACTGTAGACACATTTGAGTGTGTCTACAGTGACACTCAAATGTGTGACAGCTTTATTGTCACATCACACAGGTGTAAAGAAATGGGTGAAATTGTTTTTTTTTTTGCACGTTCCATCATTAATAGTTTTTGTGAGAAAAGAGTATAGCAGTAGTGAAAGGAGGAAAAAACTGGTCAAATAATACATCAATAAAAATCTAAAGATACATATGCAGGATGTGAACATGCATCAAATTTCACTCAATGGTACACTGATGATGGAATGTCTATTCTTGTCAACCCCTCATAAGAATATTTTTTAAATGCCTTTTTTGGCTTTCTTAGTCATCTTTTTGAGTGCAAACCTGCAAAAGGTGTTTGGACCGAGTATCCTGGTGACTCACACCGGTTTGAGTGCAGGTTTTAACTTTTCACTTAATGTTGTTCTCACAACAACAGAGCAATGTTGCCTCTTGGTGTGTGTGTGCAACTGTGCATGTAGGTCATACAGTAGGTCGGAGAGGCTTATTGTCGGTACCAGCCAAAACGTGGGAGTCTATCCCCTCTTCGCAGTGTGCTAGACCCCTGGGAGATGGATTGCTGAGGTGGAACGCAACACCTACCATCCGCTCCCAGTACTTACCACTCGACTTGCCACACCCAAGCCGTGCTATTCATTCGCTGAGTTGGCAGTGGCCGGGATCGCACCCATGACCTTGTGGTCAAGAGGCGAGTGCTCTACCTTCTGAGCCACCCGGACACTGCTCTCACAACAACGGAGCATTGTTGCATATTAGTGTGTGTGTGCAACTGTGCATGTAAGTGTACAGCTTGCTAGAGTGAAGCACTCGGCACCATCATCATAAACTTTCATTCCACTACAGAATCCTCAACAGCCCTCATGTCTCCTGACCATACACAGCCATGGTGGATCAATGGTGCTGTAGTGGTGTATTGAGCAGGGGAGGGAGGGCAGTCTAGCGGGTACAGTGCTGTATATCGAGTGCATGTTTGTTCCTGCTTTAGACGCCGGTCTCAAAGCTTCATTAAAGGATCCGCTCTGAAAGGTCAACTCAATTACAGCCTTCTGACAGGAGGATGAGGAGGGGGCACCGGAGGAGATGGTTGGCATGGCAATGCTGCTACTTAGCGATGCACCCCATCCAACCCAACCCCCCCCCACTCAGTCCCTCCTTCAGAGATGAGAGCCCCTCCTTATTTCTAGAGCTCATCAATACAATCTACCACTCCACTAAAGCCTGATATATACTTAGTTGCACGCCGGTGTCTCTCAGATCTACAAGCTCACAACGCTATTGTCAATGCGTAACGAAGTATAAATCAGGCATTAGTCTAGTCGTGGCTTGGATGGTAGCAAATGGTGAGTGTGACGACAGGGAGTGCAATAACCTGGTGTTAATGAGTATTTCTGTGTTTTTTTTAAACAGAGGGCCAGTGCCAGTGCTGGTGATGAGCCTGCTCTTCATCGCCTCCGTCTTCATGCTGCACATCTGGGGGAAGTACACCCGCTCTTAAACTCCGCCCCTTGACCACCAACCCCCCCATCTCCGACGCTGCAACCCAGCTTCTTAACACAACGGACCTGGACCAAACGAACGAATGAACAACACCCCTTACCCCTCAGCTCCCCTCCCCCGACACTACATCGTACATGCACACCCCCTGTGCTATCTCTCATACAACCTGGGTTTGTGTGACCCCATTTTAGTTGGCGACCTTCATCTTCATTGATAGGTATCCACCTTAGCTTTTTTTTTTACCCATCTTATGTTTTTAAGACCAGTTATGATGAAGGAGAGGATATAATGTGTGTAAGTGTGTTATCCCCCTCCCTCTGAGCAGCAACAGCAGAGCGCTGTGAGCGTGTTCAGTGCAGTGTTCATGGACATGGTCATTTTCAGGCCCCCACTCAACATCTCTTTTCTGCCTGATTTAGAACATGCAAGTCCTTTTGTTAACGGCATTTGTACAAAAAAATAAATATTTGTGATATTGCACAATAAAAGACTCGAAAGGAAACGCGTGTATTTGAATGGAAACCCCTGTTCATTGGGTAGACACAGTTTATGTATCCAAGAGGTTTTTATAACACTATACATTCATTTAATGATTAATATTGCCTGTTTGAGGTGTAATTTGAAGCAGCCCATTGCTGCACAGTAGAACATCACCTGCAGTGTTATTTTAAGTCTTTCGTGTAAAAAATTACCCGGATTTTGCTGTGTGGTAGTTTCTCCACTGCACATTTCACACTCGTGTGTGTGTGTATATGTATGTATGTATATATATATATATATATATATATATATATATATATATATATATATATATATAGTCTATTCCAGTGCCAAATGGTATTTGCAAATAATTTGTTTCACTTTATCACCCAATGCATTTCATTGAGGAGTGAACACAAAAGACGTGCCAGAAAGTTCAGATAATCACAGCAAAAGTATTTTAAAGTTATTTTTAGTACACTTCTGTGTGATTCACTTATTACATTTGACATGATGTAGCTCTAAGCCAGGATTATTCCCATTTAATGTGTGACAGACAGACATTTCACTAATCCTCTGAGCGTTACATTACTTTATGTGAAGAATGATATAGCAAGAACTTTGGCTGGTACATGTTTTCCGGCATCTCTTCCCAGAAAACATGCTCTTATAACATAGAATTAAGATGTCAAGATCTAATGATTTATATGAGGGCTGCTTCAAATTACACCTCAAATACAGTATGTCGCATGAGCTGCTCCTAGCTGCTCCTCTGAATCAAATGGTAAATGGTGCATTTATATAGCGCTTCTATCCGAAGCGCTTTACATTGATTGTGCCATTAACCCATTCACACACACATTCATACACCGATGGCGGAGGAAACCATGCAAGGCACCTACCTGCTCATCGGGAGCAATTAGGGGTTCAGCGTCTTGCTCAAGGACACTTCGACACTAATCCCAGCCCGGGATCGAACTGGGAACCTTGCGGTTTTCCAGTTCACTCTACCCCTGAGCCACTGCCGCCCCTGAATCAAGTGAACAATATCACTTGTTCACTTGATTGGAAGAATAAAGCTTGGCCATTAGAGATAAATGAAAATGGTTGTCCTGGAAGAAGTAGCTGCAGCCTAATTTTATTCAACAGTGATTTAATTATTAACACATTTGATCTTGTAAATTACATTTTTTAATTGTATTCTTGCAGCCATTTAGATAATTGGCACAGCAGGTAACCTGAAGATTGTTGTGATAGTTATTGAGAATAATTGGTATAAACAAAATGTATCTATTATTATAAAGTGCTTTATGTGTTGACAGCTGACAAACACATTGCTGTGTATCAATCCTAATTATGCTCTGATTTGAGAATACTTGCCTGCAGTAATATTGTCCACCTGAGGGGGGCGCTCCAGATCGTTGTCTGAATATCACTATGAGACAGCCCTCGCAGAGGGACAAGCGTGAACACATAATGCCGCTGCACCTTTCATCCTACTGACCAATGGTTCTCAAACTTTTACATTTCAAGGGCTCCCCTTAACTCTGACTGTATGTATACAAATGGAGCCAAACAGGTCCATTTGGTTCCATTTGTGTACAGTCAGAGTTAAACTTGTAAGGGTCGATTTACTTCTACTCCACTACATCTCAGAGGCAAATATTATACTTTTACTCCACTACAATTATTTGAAAACTAGCTACTTTGTAGATTTTGATTATTATCACAAAACAAACATTACCCACTTCAGAGCCATATACATTATGGCCATTTGAATAAAATAACCGATCTACAAGCTCGATGCGACGCAATGTGAGCTTGTAGATTGGCTATTTTCAAAAGATTTTTATACATTTTATACATTTGAAAACTTGTGAGATGGGGCATTCTACTTAATGCATAATTTTTTGGTACTTTAAGTACATTTTGATACCAATACTTTTGTACTTTTACTCAAGTAAAATTCCGGACTTGTAACAGAGTATTTCAGTATTGCAGTATTGATACTTTTACTTAAGTAAAAAATGTTAGTACCTTTTCCACCACTGCATTACAGTATGGTATATTTAATGGGTATAAGTAGCCTGGTTATTATATAGGTCTTAGTCTAGTCTTACCATTGGTTGAATGAGACTGAGACAGTCCAGTGTATTCAGGTGGACTGGCCATACAAGGCCTGTCACAATTATTACATAATCGCCTAATTGCACAATCGTTTCCATGTTGAAAAATGTTCATACATTTTCAAACATCAAAAAATTGCGGAAATACAACCTCACAATGCATCGCGATGTGATGCATTGTGAACTTGTAGATCGGCTTCCATAATTTATTTATTTTAAGTATTAAGTTGTTAAATATGTCAGTCATTTCTTTGTGTAAGTTATTTGGCCTATCTGCCCTGTGGAATGTTTGTTTACAAGGCCTAAAAGGCAAACCAAAATGTATTTCTTTGTCCTGTAATGTTCAATGCCAAAAACACAAAAAATGTAATTAAATTGTTAATCGCAATTATTTGTGTGACAATTAATCGTGAAGTAAAATGTCATGATCGTGTCAACCCTATAGCACATACACAGTGATGTGAGCAGGATGCCCCAGTCAATGTTTCTAGCAGTGCTGTTACTGTAAAACCTGCGTTGGCCAATCCACAACCACAGGTTAGCTCTTAAATATCATCTAAAGACAGGCTGGCTGGCTGTGTGTGTGTGTGTGTGTGTGTGTGTGTGTGTGTGTGTGTGTGTGTGTGTGTGTGTGTGTGTGTGTGTGTGTGTGTGGGTGTGTGTGTGTGTGGGTGTGTGTGTGTGTGCGTGCGTGTGTGTGCATGAGTGCATGATCTTGTTCAATATGTTTAACGTAGCGTTTGGATCCTGTTCATTAATTCATCCTGTTGTTACGGCTCTGCTTTCCCACAGGCTTCCAGTGTTCGTGGCAAACCTGGGAACTACCCCACACACACACACGCACACGCACGCACACACACACACACACACACACACACACACACACACACACACACACACACACACACACACACACACACACAAGCTCCGGGGCCCAATACACGGTGGCACAACACGGCAGTGAGCCAGAATAATTCAACATAAGAATTAAATATGAAGGAGGCATGGCACGACCGTCCCTCAGTGTTCAGCAGCCAAACAAGCCCAGTCAGCATGTGGAGCTCTGCCTTTGACAATCTGGACACAACTACCTGTAGTTCCAAACTCCTCTTGACAATGTCTACACGAGTCAACGCCAGGATGGGCTATAGAGACTATTCTCTAGCCCAGGCCATCTCTATTCAGAATCTAAATCTAAATCTCAGGGTCTGCCATTATGTCTGAATCTTAGGTATAATGGCAGACCCTGAAGCCATACTTTTGCTACACAGATGCTATCTGTGTATGAATGATAGAGGTTTCAGGAATAATAATAGCAGCAGAAATAATGTGCACTTGGACGTTCCCACGAAGCCACAAAGCAAAAATGAAAAAACAATGTTCAAGCTTACGTTTGATCTGCCAGATCAAAACATTGGCAATAGAATAAGCAGCAGAGTTGATGGACAGCTTAAGCCAGGGATCAAGTTGCACATTAGTCACGGCT
>NC_137605.1:33753068-33775568 GCF_963280865.1 Gymnoscopelus braueri | reverse complement strand
TGTGTGTGTGTGTGTGTGTGTGTGTGTGTGTGTGTGTGTGTGTGTGTGTGTGTGTGTGTGTGTGTGTGTGTGTGTGTGTGTGTGTGTGTGTGTGTGCGTGCGTGTGTGTGTCGTGTGCGTGCGTGCGTGCGTGTGTGTGTGTGTTAGAGAGAGAGAGAGAGAGAGAGAGAGAGAGAGAGAGAGAGAAAGAGAGAAAGAGAGAGAGAGAGAGAGAGAGAGAGAGAGAGAGAGAGAGAGAGAGAGAGAGAGAGAGAGAGAGAGAGAGAGCATGGGTGTATGGGTGTATGTGAAAGTGTACTTTCTGGATGTGTTTCGTCCTGCAGTTAGAAATAACAGATTCTGGGCCAAAGCTGAGTCGGCACCTAGAACATTGTTCTGTCCTAAAAAACCCATCCTGTCTCTCTCTACACAGGCTTAGACTGGCTTAGAATAAAGATAAATAAATGTATTCTGGTTTATTCCACTGATTCACTGGGGGTAAAATCCACATCCATACTAACTGTAGCTTCTACAGTTCATCTTTTCTGATCATGTGCATATAGCAGTATCGTTTGGACTGAATTAAGTAACTTAATAAACCAATCACTAACTTCAGTATTGGAAAAAGAGCATGTGTTGGTAACAAAAAATTACCTTAACGACGCAAATGCTTCAATCTTTTTATATAAATGTATATAAAGAAAAGCTTTCTGTATGGGGCCGCATAGAGGTTGGAGGACACACACATCGAGGAACCTGTGCACAAATCGCCGACTAGGAAACGCAGGAGGAGGGATGTCACCAGGAGGAGGGGCATCTCAAGAAGTGGGTCGCCAAGGAAACAGACCCGCAAGATTCAGTGACAACTGGAGTAATGTTATGGCTGCTGTTCCCAAGACCTCAACCTGAGTAAACACTAGACAACATAACTAGACAACCATTCAATATTCAAGGAGTTCTTTCTTCACCACTTGTTGAGGCTTTGTCCTCTTGTACTAGCTCTATGGGGTTTATGGGAAATTATTTATAACACATCGTGCTGTTTTTGTGTTGATTGCCTTAGAGGCCTGAGAAGTGTCACTACCAGTTCTCCTCAATTCTGATTTTCTTTTCCACAACATTACTCAAATGTTCAGCCATCACTGAACTTCTCCATCCCCAATAAAGGACCATACAGGTCATCTGCCATGTTTAGCTTGTCACAGAGTACTTGACATTACTGCTGATCATTTTCCAAAGAATACCATGGTTTGTTTGGTCTTAAAGGAATCCAGTGTTTTCCATTAATTTCAATACAATATGAAAATAAACTTGCTTGAGATAGGTAATCCCACACACTATCTTTTTTCAAGGTGTTTAATTATCATTGTTTCTACCCATTTTAAAGAGCAGATTTATCTGAAAAGTCTAGCCAAAAATAAACCCTGGAGAATTTGTTTTAGATCAAATTGACACAATTATTCAGGTAAGTTTGTTATAATGACAAAATGTGAACACACGTACGGCAACAACAACCTCTGAAAAAGAAGGCATTAATGGCACAATGGTCTGTGATATATGGATGCTGGGATTGTTTAGACTGGTATGGGCCATCTGGCCTGTCGTTATAAGCCAGTATGAAGCAGCCAAATAAAACAAATACCTTTCAGCTTAAACTAAAATAAAAAAATAATAATTATAATTTCCCTTATGTGCAATGACAAAGGATTATTATTATTCCCAGTGACACCTTTTGAATGCTTTTTGTGGTGTGTTTTTAACAAACCTTGTATGCGCTATGGGGATATCTACAGTGTATCTATCTATCTATCTATCTATCTATCTATCTATCTATCTACCATTCACATATTTACCCACTTTGCTCTTAAACTAATTAAACAGTTAATCCCTCTCACCCTGTCTAAACCTGCCCCACAGGAACCACTTGCTCATCAACCTAACAGACCCTGGTATGACAATGATATTAAACTGTCTGGGGTAAGAGAACTGACAGTTTGAAACATTGCTGGGATCCCAGGACTGTCAATCATTAAGTCCTCCCAAAAAGTAATTAGCCCCATCTGGCTTTTCAGCCCTTTTTGCCACCATTTCCAATAAAATAGGTTACATCTTCATAGCCGAATATAGCCGTTTATAGGTGGAATTATCTCACCGTTGTTCATAATTTGCGAGGACCTCTAGTGATCCTCACTTTGGCTTATGAAACACATTTGTAATGCTCTACGTCTAAACACATCCATAATACTCTATATATAAATATTGGTGTTTACATGGAGGAACAACCAGCCTGGGTGACAGCCACGTCGGTTGCCATGACCCTTTCACACACATGGAAGCAGGTGTCCCCTCCCCTCCCATCAGCAGCGGGGCAGCCTCCGCGTCAGGACCGTGTGACTGTCCAGCAGGGCTGTGATGTCACAGGCATGTGTCTACCACCCCCCCCCCCCCACCATACCACACCCCACCACACCCTCCGCACACCCACTAAACCACCGTCCCCCACGTACTGGGGCTGAGGGGGATGACAGGGTTCTCTGCTGACCGGCTCAGGTGTCAGCCTTGTGCTTTCTAATATTAGATAGTTCTAATATCAGACACTTGGCCTGTATGTAAGAGGGGCAAGCGCGCGTGTTTTGTGTGTGTGTGTGTGTGTGTGTGTGTGTGTGTGTGTGTGTGTGTGTTGTGTACTGTACGCGGGGGGTGTGTGCACGCGGGTGTGTGTACTTGAGCGTGTGTTTATGCAGAGTGTATTTTTAGGGGGGCTGTATTTTCCACTCCTTGTGCAGCGGTAGTGACGATGGAGTGTAGTGGGGGTGGTGTGGGGGAGGTGAGAGGTGAGGAGGGGGAGGGCGAGGGCTCAATGTAGTATCTGGGAATCACCTGACTGTTACATCAGTTAACCTTCATTAACGCCTCCACACAGGAAGAACTGCTGATCCAATGCTATTCATTTGGCAACGCGACAATTAATAGACTACAATTTTGTTTAATAATAATAAATAATGTATCTTATTTCTTTCAAACCTCTTCATGCCAGTATTATCCACACATCGCCAGCATTACATCCGGGACCCGGAAGATGGAGTCGAAGAAGAAGATCTATCACGCCAGCAATGGACTCTGCTGAACTGCCTATATGTACTGGGGTTGACTGCTTCAAATCACCTATGAAGAAGTGGGGCCTGGCAAAGTGCGGGGACCAGGGGGTCCCCAGCAAAATGTGTTAATATAGCATCACAATCATTTTAACCACTTTAACCATGATTATTGGATACTTTGAAAAAAAAAATAGCAGATATATATAAGCTTATAGTGCGGCACTCGGTGAGCTTGTAGATCTGCTTTTTATTTTTTATCGTGAAATTTTGCGCAAATCTTTGAATATATATATTCTTAAAGCCAATATTTGTAACTCAAATCTTTGCTTCTGGGGGGTCCCTGGAACAAAATATTTTGAGATGGGGGTCCGTGGCCAAATACATATCATTTTGGGGGTCCTTGACAGACAAGGGTGTGGCTGCACTCCATTGAGCTGGACATATGATTATACGATACACGAAAGAAGAAGATGCCAGTATCTACCGTTATGAACGATTATTCCAAGCTAATAGTTGCGTCACAACCACTTAAAGTGGCACTATGTAACTTTTTTTTATGAATAAAATGTAATTTGTTGATACAATAGAACTTATACAATTGGGGTGGTTGTATTTGGTCTCCCTGCTCTTCTATTGAGACATTTCCTGCGAGAAAAAGTAATAATAAAATAATTAGGGATGCACCGATATGGAAATTCTTGGCCGATAGCCAATACTGATATTTGTGTATTTATAGTTTTTGGTGTTATTATTTCCCCCTTTTGTGCCAGGGAAACAAGTACATTATAAGAAATAACTGTTCAGAGTCTGCAGAAACACAACAGAATTGCCTTGATGCAAGTAAGATTAACGAGTGTCAAGGAGCGTCAGCTGAACAGTGACACACACACCTCAGCTGTGCTGAACTGAAAGTGACTGGAGTTAGCAACAAAAAAAAGCCTTTGAATATGACATGATAATGTTTACTGTGATTATGGTAAGCTTACTTTTCATATCACAAACACCATAGAGTAAAAAACCCTGTAACTTTAACCAGCAAAATTAAATAAATAAAAAAGACATTGCCGTGCGACAAGGTAAAATTGAAGCTTTAGTAGTGTGTCATATGAGTGACAGCAGGTCAGGACCCCTGAGGGAGCGGCGAGGTAGTGAAGTACAGGCCAGGGCCTCCCCTCGTTCTGTGGTCTGATGTCAGAGGCACATGAGGAGCATGCCTGTGAGTAGTGGGTGTCCCTGTCACGTAGCGCGCACACACACACACACACACACAGTCACACACAGTCACACACACACCCACACACACGCACATGCGCACACACGCACCATTTTATATAGCTGTTACACTGTGGTTGTTAAAAGCAGTGGTCATTTCCCCTGCCTGGATTTCTGTACATGTTCCATCAGTTTATGGGAGGATTTTAAGGTTCGTTGGTGTAAAACATCTCTCTTTATGTCTCTGACATGTGGATCTTGCTGTGTGAGAAGAGTGTTAGTGAGTTACAGAGTGTAATAGTTAGTTACCTTCAACAACGCAGTTGGATGGGGTCATGTTTTCACCCCATTATGTTTGTATATTTGTTTGTTTGTCTGTTAGCAAAATAACCTTTAGTTCAAAAAGGTCAAAGGGCACACACACAATCAAGGGCAAAAATGTATAATCACTTATCTCAGGTGGAAATGGCACAGCCTACTGTATCTTGACAAGTGTTGACAGAGGTATGTAGTCCACTTAACACTACAATCTTTTTTTTATTTTTAAGGTGCTTTTTGTTATTCTTCCTCCCAAGGTGCTGCGAGATGTTGACGTTTTGACAAAGAACATCACAAATCCAGTCTCTCTCTCTCTCTCTCTCTCTCTCTCTCTCTCTCTCTCTCTCTCTCTCTCTCTCTCTCTCTCTCTCTCTCCTGCTCTGCCTGCTGTTTTGCTGTCACGGCACTGGGCACCATGCCAGAAGGCTGACAGAATACAGGCTCTGGTTGGTTTTGCAGTTTATCTTTTCGCACTGCCCCCCGCATGATGAGTGGCCGTGCTCCAGAGCTGATGTCACGGAGGAGGCCATCAGTGTCACGTAGCGCCTGGGCACACACAGGAACAGGCCTCCAATCACATCATGTCTGTTTAGACAAATGAACAGACAGGTAGACAGAGAACATGACACTGCCACCACGAACTCTACAACACCACTGTTGTGTCCCACAGTCGCACCACATGAGGTTATGAATTTGTTTGACAAATCATTCACTTTCACGACACTGACCTGGAGGCTTTCCGAAAAGTCAGATACCTTATTATTTACCTGTATACACCAGTTTATTCTCAGAGACGTTTAATTGGATTTATATTGTTCTAATGCAATCCCATACAATGCAAATACAATTCAAACAGTTCAGTGGGAGCTACTTGCTTTTTGCAATTTGCTAACTGCAGTATATCCACCCACGGTTCATCACCAACAACAAGTTCTATTGCTCAGACTTTGCATGTGACATTGGCATCTTCAGCACCTTTTATGATGTAATGATGTAATGTAGTCCCTTTCTGCATGTTTCAGTGCATATTTGCTTGTTTCGCCTGTTCCTTAGGTACTATGTGCATGCAACAGGTTGGTCAGGGAAAGTTTTTTACAAACTGTGTGTGGGTGTGTGTATTTGCATGTCTGCATGTGCAGGGCCGTGTTTAAGCACAGGCAATGTAAGCAAATGCCTATGTCCTGTTTTTTTTTTGTTTGTTTTTTGAAAGACAATACTGAATTGGCCTTTGCCTAGGGCCCATTCTGACATTAATGCGGCCCTGTGCATGTGTACCATACTGTAGATAAACATGCCCATTCATGCCTTCCGTCATCCAGACATGAATTTGCATTTCTGCATGCGTACAGTAGGCCTACTGTACATGTACAGTACAGTACAGCATAAAACATGTACAGAACATACACATGCCCATTCATGCCTTCGTTCATCCACATATGAATTTGCATGTCTGTTGATGAGATTGTGTAATAATAACATAACATTCAATAACATTCAAAAAGACATACCAAGTTGACCAACAATTTCACCCACTGTTTTACACCTGTAAACCTGTGACGTGACAGTAAAGTTGAAGTTACAGTAGAGTCGAGTTGAAGTTCAAGTCCAAAAACAAGACAGTAAGGATGGGTTGCAAGGATTAAGTCCTAATCCAGTTTAAATCACAGTTTATCTCGTAATCATGTTGCACAACAATTTAAAGCATGGATTAAATCTAACCTAAATGTATTTTAAACCTGGATGTAATCGAGATTCATATTTCACTTTAAAGAGGGATTAATGTGTATGAGATGGCACCAACATTCTAGACTCACATTTAAACCATAAACAAGGATTAAGCTAAACTGTCACTTGAGGTGGTTTAGCTAGATAGAACACTGGAGGCAAATTCCTCACATGAATTTAAGTGATAGGCTTGAACCATTTGAGTTTTATGAAGAGAAGAGACTAATAAAGTATTCAATCAATCAATCAATCAATCAATCAATCAATCAATCAATCAATCAATCAATCAATCAATCAATCAATCAATCAATCAATCAACCAATCAATCAATCAATCAATCAATCAATCAATCAATCAATCAATCAATCAATCACATGTTAAAGACCTCACAACCTATAATCTAGTGTCACTGTCTGGGTTTGCTCATGTTTTTGGTTCCAGGAAGGCACCGTTTGACTGGAAAGTCACACCATTGGTTTCTACAGACCGTAAACGAAGCCGATTGTTCAGGGATTTAAAATCTGCCATCTTTCTATATCGCGTCATATCGCGTCATATCCTGCGCAATGCAACCAGACCTTGGGTAGCTTGTCAATCAAGAGCGGGGGCGGGGAATGAATGCTATTGGTTGTGTAGCTTGTCCCTCCTAGAGCATACCATACTTTATCGTTAATTTTAAAATAAATGGGACCATAATTCAAACTACAGGCCATTCATATGAACTGTCACTTGAACTCACTTCCTATATAGACTCAATTTACAACTCTCAAGCTGGCCCCTAAAATGTAATCAAAACAGAAGCATATTAACCCAATAAGAACGCATCTGTCATTTTTCTTTTTCTATTCAAAAATAGCAGATATACAAGCTCATAGCACGGCACAGAGTGCCACGCTATGAGCTTGTAGATCAGCTATCTTTTGAAAAATCATGAAAGTTTTTGCAAATCTTTGAATATATATTTTTTAAAGCGAACATTTGTAACTCAAATATTCGCTTCACGGGGGGGTCCCTGGAACAAAATATTTTTTATATATTTTATTTTAAATATATATATTTCTTATATTCTATAAAAAAAAACATACCAGATGATGAGGCCCTATCTTACCCCCTGCAAAAAGCAGCACAAAAACACAGGGAAATTAACCTTTCGTAAAAGCCCCACCCACCTTACAGTATAGTAGCAGTTGCTACAGTATTGCTTTCAAACTGAACAGGTTTGTAAACGGATACTAATTCCCAAGCCAGATTCATTTTGGGAAGCACAAGTTCGAAAGGCGTGGTGGATGAAATAGGTTATTATATGAAGCAAAAGGAGCACTCCCTTTGCACGTCTCAGCCAATCACTGTGATTGGGCACTGGGTTTTTGAGGACAACGGGTTTGGGAATGGATGGCATACACAAGAGGGGGGGAATTAGCACATTTAAGCTTGCAGCATACTCCAAAAGTTGAACTTTTTCTCTCAGAGGAGGAAATTGTTTTATACTTGGGCTCTGCTTTGAGTTCTGAACGTTAGATCAGTCCCCTGTGTGTACAGTGCTGGAACAGGGATGTTACCACTGATCTCCACTGTTTGTTTACATCAAGCTTCGACGTGCTTTGACATAATATTTGTCTGGGAAATGTTGCCATGTATCTGGCAACAGATACAGTGGACAGTGTGTGCTATCGCTTGCCATTAATTAATGCCACCTGGTTGTGTTTGTAGAGGTTTGTATCTCCTAACCTCCTCAGACAAGTTTTCTTCAAAGCTGTCCATGGAACTCTGCTGGCAGATCGCTGAAATAAAACAATATAAATCATGAGCACATTCAGTGTCTGACCAATCGTTTGGAGCATGCTGCCAGCAGTGTAAGTGATTCTTTTTAGAGTATAATACCCCTGTGATATCCTCCAGATCGAGGCTAAGGGAATTGCAATATGTATAGTGGAGGGATATATTCGTAATATTCAAATACACAACAATGCAAAGGCTTACATATCTCAAACACATGGCACTCTGTTTATAAACATTTGCACTCATAGGACCATAATGGAAATAAGCCCTCAAGCTTTTTTTGTGTTTATCCTTTTGACAGATAGCTTTCCATTTGGACTCTCTTTACCTCTCTTTACCGTTGCAGTATTTGTAGGGTTTTGAGTCATACTGGAGCCAATTCATTCAAAACAAAGCTGAAATATGTTCGGCACGGTGACTCGCTCGCCTTGCGGCTCGCTCGGCGGTGCCTCTCGTGGATCAAGTCTGCTTGAAGTCGTTTTAACAGTTTTTTGGCAGACCGTCTTGGGTCTGAGAACTGCATTTAGTTTTAGTCATATTTTAGTCATCTGAAATGTTTTAGTTTTAGTCTAGCTTTAGTGGACTAAATATCATAAGATTTTAGTCGACTAAATTTACAGTTGATTTAGTCGACTAAAATGTATTTTGGCGGTACCTTGATGGCGTCGTAATGCCTGATTTTACACTTGGTTGCATGCTGAAAATAGCCGATCTACAAGCCCACAACGCATCACAGCGCGACGCATTGTGAGCTTGTAGATCTGCTATCTTCAGAGCGCAACACCCGAGCGCAAACAAGCATAAAATGACTTGTCTTAGTTCTACTGGATCTCTTCTCCAGTAGTCTCTCCCTAACATTTTAATCTAGTTTTTATTTGTTGACGAAATATATTTAAGCTTAGTTTTATAGTTTTGATCACTTAATATACTGCCCGTCCACACCGGCTCCAGAATCATTGCGCAGGTTCCTCACACTCATGATGTGAATGTGATGTATGCTTTTGGGCCAATTTGCATATTGTATGGCCCATTTACCATTACGTGATGAATCGGAACTGACATGTATTATGCTTCAAGGAGACATACTTGGGTGACAGGTTTGGCAACTGTGTACTTGTCTTATATGGTGCAGACCTGAGCAGGGAAATTTCCTAATAACACTCCATTGTAAGTCAGGCTGTGTGTGTGCGTGCGTGTGTGTGTGTGTGAGTGTGAGTGTGAGTGTGTGTGAGTGTGTGTGTGTGTGTGAGTGTGAGTGTGAGTGTGAGTGTGTGTGTGAGTGTGTGTGTGTGTGTGTGTGTGTGTGTGTGTGTGTGTGTGTGTGTGTGTGTGTGTGTGTGCGCGCGTGCGAGCGCGCGTGCGAGCGCGTGTATAAAAGCCCCAAGCAATAGAGGAGATAATAACATAATGACAGACCATTCCTCGAGTTATAATTCTCCAGCAGCTTGAGGCAGGAAAAATAACTGACATAAGTTACTCTGTACACACTGACTGACTGACTGACTTACAGACTCGTTAGCTATGCTTGCGTCTTTTCTCCTCATCCCCCCACTCTCACTTTTCCCCCTCTCCTCTTCTTACTTATTATCATGTCACTTGTAGTTCATTGCCTTGTTCCCTTCCTCCTCCTTTCCTTACACAGCGTCGCAACTCACCTGCTCTGCCCTCGCGCTGTGTCCCCATGCTTGCTAGTTGTTCCCATGAATAAATGGATGAGGGAAATAGCACGTAAAACAAACCAAAGACACACACTGCTGGGGGACAAAAGTGCCGACTTGCAGATTCCTCTCTCTGAGATTTGTCACAGTGAATGATTGATGAGAGGAGACAGACTGTAAACATGTATCTCTCTCTCTCTCTCTCTCTCTGTGTGTGTGTGTGTGTGTGTGTGTGTGTGTGTGTGTGTGTGTGTGTGTGTGTGTGTGTGTGTGTGTGTGTGTGTGTGTGTGTGTGTGTGTGTGTCCGGGCTTCAGTCTCAGCTGTGGACAGTGGTCTGTCTCTGGCTGTATGTATTATTGAGGGCTTGAGAAACATGGGGAAACAGAGGAACTTGTCTGTTTAGCAGGCAGCTAGTTATTTTTGTATGAGCCTGTTTTATATTGATGAGTGTTCCACGTCTCTGTGATTTGTTGCCGAACATAAAAAAAAACCTGTCTCAACTCCACAGAAAACACACGACAACAATGTGTGCAAGTATTCAGACGGTTTCATTTGTAAACACACTGGTGCTGATGAGCCCGACCGCATGTGTAGCGGCAGAGATGGGCAGTATTTGAAATACTTTTTTGTATTTTGTAATTTGTATTTGGCTGGGATGGAAAAAATGAAATGTAATTTGTATCAAAATACTTTCAAATACTTTTCAAATAGTATTTTCTGTATTTGGAAATACATAAAATACTTTTCTTTTTTTACCCACAAATTGACACGTTTTAAACATTTACACAGGTTTAAACTGTAGGAGAAAAACAAACAAACACACACACACACACACACACACACACACACACACACACACACACACACACACAATGTGTGATGTCACTTTTACTCTGCCTCTGATTGGCTTACCCTCAAATTGAACCACAAATGAGAGGCAGAGTAGGGCGGGCCTTGAGTTGAGACAGACATTGTTCAGTACATTGACAGAGTTCACATCAGACTTTTTGTGAGATTTAACACCACTTTGCCATCATCTGCACCAGTTGAACGGCTCTTCTCCTTTGCTGGTATGGTGAACCGCCCTCACAGAAGGAGATTATCAGCTGAACTGTTAGAGAAATTAGTCGTACTCAAAAACAACTAACTTAACTCAGGGTCAATGTGTCCACACACATGTGACAAATGTGTCCATGGCAAGACTTGACCATGTCTGTGACTTTTATTTTATTTAATTTTTTTAAACAAAAGGGGGGGATGAAAAATGTTTTAACAAAAAAAAAACATAATTTTGTTTTTGTGTAATGTGTGAAGAAAGCACGGATAGTACTCAACCCTTTTTTTTTCACAATAGGTAAGGTATGTTTTGACAAACATGACCCAGTAATTGAAATTCCAGTGTCCAGGTTTTTTCTTTTTTTTCACAATAGGTAAGACACTGATTTAATGAGTACGGAAATAAATATGTTTGTCCACTAGTAGGCTACACATTTAGGGCTAGGCCCTATGTGTTTCTGGAATATATGTCCATGCCAATTTTTGGGCGGTGAAACCGCCCCTATATGTGAGGTTTGGAAATTGCACCCCCCCCACCCTGCGCTGTGATTGGCCACCAGTGTACCCCCCTAACCCTGCACCGTGATTGGCCAATCACAGTCTATTCAGGACTGTGATTGGCTAGTGAAACATGACACATGTGCATAGCCCTATAATTAGGACTATGCACTTGAAAAAAACACATTTATGTTTTTTTTTAAGTTAGGGGTGTACAATGGTTGGTCCACAATATAACTTTTCTTTAAGTGAACTTCCATCACTGTGATGACCACTGTGACCACACCACCCACTTCACACTGGGTGTGATTTTTGGGCAGTGAAACCGCCCCTATAAGTGAGGTTTGGAAAAATGTACAAATATCCTGCGCTGTGAAACCGCCCCTATAAGTGAGGTTTGGAAATTTGTACAATTATCCTGCACCGTGATTGGCCAATCACAATCTATTCAGGACTGTGATTGGCCAGTGTCACATGACACATGTGCATAGCCCTATATAATAACCATAACTTGAAAAAAAACATAAATTTGTTTTTTTTAAGTTATGGTTTCGTCCATCATAAAGAGTGTTTCAATAAATTTATTTATCTTTTGTACATGATTGGTTGACTCCATTCAGTATTGTGATTAGCTAGCAAGACACCGCCCACTTCACACAGGGTGTGATTTTTTGGGCGGTGAAACCGCCCCTATAAGTGAGATTTGGAAAAATGTACAAATATCTTGGGCAGTGAAACCGCCCCTAAAAGTGAGGTATGGAAATTTGTACAATTATCCTGCGCTGTGATTGGCCAATCACAATCTATTCAGGACTGTGATTGGCCAGTGTCACATGACACATGTGCATAGCCCTATATAAGCAACCATAACTTAAAAAAAAACATAAATTAGTTTTTTTTAAGTTATGGTTTTGTCCATCATAAAGAGTGTTTCAATAAATGTATTTATCTTTTGTACATGATTGATCGACTCCATTCAGTATTGTGGTTAGCTAGGAAGACACCGCCCACTTCACACAGGGTGTGATTTTTTATTTATTTTTGACAAACCTGACCCCCACAAGCCACTGAAGCCAGCATAGTGGAGTCAGTTTCAGACTTTCAGTTTTTGACTTGATTGTGAATTGATTACCAAATAATCTACTAAATAAAGTTCAAGTTGTGGCTTCTGTGCAGTGCAGCTTTGTTTATTCACCATGTCCATGGATATGACAAACACAGCCACAAGGTTTGGTTTCCTTATGCATTAAAGATAGTTTACTTTTGTAAATTACTGCATAACACATAAATGGTCAGACAAGCCTAATATTATTTGTGATGCTATGTATATACAGCATGCAGTTCAATTTAATTTGGTGGTGGTGGATGTTTGATACAGTTATAGCACTTTGATTTGCTTAGAATTTCTCCTAATCATTATTATTATTAGGCTGGCAGAGTGGTTTTGCAGGCTTTGAAGTACAGATGTAGAGGCAGCTGTGCATTCAGTCTCATGCCATAGTTATTGTCTAGTTTTTGATGATAACGGTAACTCTGGCATGCGCTCTCACTCAGTGGTAAACATTTAGGCTGCGTGCTCCAAAGCCAAACACCATCAAAAACACTCTGCTTGTATGGTCAATTTATTCTTAGAAATTCTGACAGGCAATTGATTTAATATTTGGCAATCAATATAAATAACTAATCATTTCATAATTTGTTATGAAATGTATTTTGTGTATTTTCAAAATACAAAATACTTATTTTGTATTTTCAAAATACGTATTTTGTATTTTCAAAATACAAAATACAATTGTGTATTTTCAAAAAACAAAATACGTATTTTGTAATTTCAAAATACAAAATACGTATTTGTATCTCAAATACATTTCTCTGACCTGTATTTATATTTTGTATTTTGATAAACTGTTTGACCCAGTATTTGTATTTTGTATCAAAATACTTTTCAATGTATTTTCGCCCATCTCTGTGTAGCGGGTATATAGAGTGCATGCTTGTTTGTGTCAGTGTGAGTGCATATGCTGTCTGTCCATGTGGTAAATGGTAAATGGTGCATTTACAGTATATGGCACCTTTATCCAGAGCGCTTTACAATGTGCAATACATCCACCCATTCCCTAACACATTCACACACGACGGCGGAGAAAAACAATGCAAGGCACCAACCTGCTCATCAGGAGCAGTTAGGGGTTCAGTGTCTTGCTGAGACGGGAATCAAACCAGGAACCTTCCGTTTTCCAAGCAGCTGCTCTACCAATGCCGCCCACGGCACACCTTGCGGTGTGGGTGTGTGTGTGTGTGTGTCTGCGTGGGTGCGTGTGTGTGTGCGTGCGTGTGTGTGTGTGTGTGTGTGTGATGGCAGATCCTGGTCAGGGTTAGATGTCACTTCTAATATCATCACATGGCCAGTGGAGCTCTATTATTCATGACATCAATGCAGAGATTCAAGCAGGCCTAATACAGGACAACCTGTTCCCCTCAGGCACCATCCCTCCTCCTCACTGAGGCTCCTCTCTCTTCCACTCCCTTCTCTCTATTTATTGTCTCCGCCAGGCCGAAAGGCATGGCGAGAGAGTATGTTTTACCCCCTGTCCGTCCGTCCGTCCGTCCGTGTGTCCATCTGTCTGCGAGCGGCTAATCTCCGGCACCGTTGGCCCGGTCGCTGCGAAACTGTGCACACACACTCCCTGGATGCCAATTTTTTACATGGCCCTGTTATAGCGCCACCAGGAGGCCGATTTGTGCAAAATCTATTTTTTGATATTACTCCTACAGATTTTATCCAAACATCACGCAAATCAGTACACAGTATCTCTATAGTCATGTGATCAACACGGATCTGTCTGATTTTCCATATTCCATCCTGATTGGCTAAGGTTGGCTTCCAAAGTTTGCAGGATTGGTCCATTTTGAACTAAATGCCTCAAATCATGAACGCAGCATGCGATCTCCATGAAATTTCACACGCACATTCCCACTAGGCCGAGGAAGAAATGCCACTTGAACATTTTCAAATCAGCCTCATGGTGGCGCTATAAAAGGCCAAATTGCGTTTTTAACTGTAACTGCACCGATCTCCGTGAAACTTTGCACGCATACTCCCTAGAGGCCAAGGAAAAACATATGCCCTGCATTTTTCACATTAGCCTTTTATAGCGCCACCAGGAGGCCGACTTATGTAAAACACATATTTTGAGATTAAGCCTTCAGATTTTATCCAAATTTCACGCAAATCGGTACACATGATCTCTATAGTCATGTGATCAAGATGGATCTGTTTGATTTTTCATATTCCATCCTGATTGGCTAACATTGACATCTAAATTTTGCAGGAGTGGCCCGTTTTGAACAAAATGCCGCAAATCATGAACGCAGCGTCCGATTGCGGTGGAACTTTGCACGTACATTCGCACAACGTTGAAGAACAAACGCCACCCTTTTAACATTGCCCTATTATAGCGCCACCAGGAGCCCGATTTTTCTTTTTTATATTACTCCTACAAATTTTGTCCAAGCATCACGCAAATCAGTACACATTATCTCTATAGTCAAGTGATCAAGATGGTTCCGTCCGATGTTTTATATTCCATCCTGATTGGCAAATTCTGAACATTGCTGGCCCACAATAACCTACCTGACCTGGCGGAGACCTGTGCTCCGAGGAGCACATTTTCTAGTTTTTAATCATCTTTTTTCTTTTTTTTCTTTTCCTGTAGGTTAACATGGGGTCCGGTGGGGTGTCCAGACTTCTTTGACGGCCCAAGTACTGACTTATACCCATATACCATATATATCTACTTTAATACAGTGTCTTACATTTCTGTGTTTAACGTTTAATTAAAACGTTTTATAAACGGCAACACAACAGAGTGGAACCATATAAATGTAATATTTGGGTGCATTAGTAGATATGCTAAAATCTGCTGCAATCTCTGAGCGCTCTGGTGTTGCCGTTGCCGTCATAGAGAGAGAGCTTTTGTGTGCACTTACTATGGGTAAAATTACTGTAACTAAAGTTAAAGAACTAACTAAGATGGTTAGTGGCTGACTTATACAGTATCGTCTCATCGCAGAGGACAGCAGGTTTCTTCCTCCCTCACTTCACAACTCGCGTCTTTCCCGGCAATACAGTCTCGAACTCTTGCGGGATGTCGCAAATCTCGAGCATGGGCTGATGCTGTATGTCCATAAACTCTATTTCAGATATCCCTTTTTCTCCCAATTTAGTTCTTAAACCAGTTCCCAGTTTTCCCCGGGCCGCACATGTAGTCCCTATCACTTCTAACCCATACAGTTGACCAGCAGAAGGGGTTAGCGGTGATAGTGATACACATGAAGTCACCAGCCGCTTCTTTTCACCTGACAGTGAGGAGTTTCAATGGAACCCATGCGGATGGAGGGAGGGGTCAGTAATGGCTCAGCAATTCTTTGAGTCCATACATGTGACCAGAATCAAAGTCTCAGTAAATGTGGGGCAGGGCCCTGACGTCAGAGTGTGAAATCTCAACATCTGTTATGAGCATCAGATGGCAAGTTTACTGACAAGCAAGTCTTTACAATTTCCCTAATTGATTTCTCCAACTCTCTGCATCCATTCCTCACATTTATCTCCCATGTCAGAGCATTCCAATAATTTATGTTCGAAAGTGTCCACTGGCTAGTTGTGAGAGGCTGTTTTTTGCCCTCTTTGTGCACTGCTCCTAGTGAGAGCTCTCCTGTGTAGCAGCAGTGTGAGATCACAGTTCTCTGTGCAGGGGCTGAAAGCCGGCCAAGCAGCTAAATGGTGCCCACGTCACCAAACTCTGACAGCACCCATGGGCACAATGATCTTACGATATTCCTAGCAAGAGCAGAAAAAGAAGAAAACTAACCAAGAAAGGAAGAAAGAAAGAAGGAAAGAAAGAAAGAAAGAAACACCCATACATACTGTACCTACACTCAAACCCATTTTGCATCCCCCACTGTGGAAACAAGTGTCAGAAGTGTGCAAAATAAAGCATCAGATTGTCAGGGCAGGACTGTCCTGCTGGCTATGTTGACTAGCTGCCTCCCGAGACCATCAAATATGCATCCACTACAAGGATGTACAGTAGAGCGACCACAATGTCATATACTGTACAATGCCATACAGGCAAACTCAAATCAGGCACTTAAACCCCGTCCGTCCGTCCGTCCGTCCGTCCGTCCGTCCGTCCGTCCGTCCGTCCATGTACAGAAATCTCTGGCAATGTTGACCCGATGAAAGTGAAACTGCACACACAATCCCTGGAGGCCAGAGCAGAACCTCTTCCCCAAATCTTTCTCATCGGCCTGTTATAGCGCCACCAGGAGGACGATTTTTGTAAAAAACATTTCTTTATATTACTCCCACAGATTTTGTCCAAACATCACGCAAATCGATACACAGTATCTCTATGGTCCTGTGATCAATATGAATGTGTCGGATTTCATGTTTTCATATTACATTGTTATTGGTTAAGATTGGCTTCCAAAGTTTGCAGGAGTGGCCCGTTGTGCACAACATGCCTCAAATCATGAACGCAGCGTCCGAATGTCGTGAAACTTTGCACGCACATCCCGCACATTTTTTCTAATCAACATGGTGGCTCTATAACAGGCCGATTCAGTTTTGGCCTATAACAGGACTGATTGGTGTGAAACTTAGCACACACACTCCCTAGACGCCAAGGAAAAACCTCTGCCATGCATTTTTTCACATCGGCCTGTTATAGTGCCACCAGGAGGCCGATTTTAGCTAAACATTTTTTTTATATTACTCCTACAGATTTTGTTCAAATATCAAGCCAATCGGTTCAAATTATCTCTACAGCCATGTGATCAAGACAGATCTGTCAGATTTTCCATATTCTATCCTGATTCTATAGGATTGGCTTCCAAAGTTTGCAAGAGTGGCCCGTTTTGAACAAAATGCCTCAAATCATGAACGTTGCG
This sequence comes from Gymnoscopelus braueri, assembly GCF_963280865.1. NCBI lineage: Eukaryota > Metazoa > Chordata > Actinopteri > Myctophiformes > Myctophidae > Gymnoscopelus > Gymnoscopelus braueri. Next base: position 33,758,292 of record NC_137605.1, on the reverse strand, counting down.
AACGCAGTTCGAAGCCGGTCAGTTGCGCGGTTCTCTAGATGTGGCAGCTGTTTTGTTTTATGCAAAATGGGTGGTCGCAACATTTAGCTAAGTCAGTGTATATGTTTACTGAGAGAAGTGTGCTATGCACGGTGCACACTATAGAGTGTAGTAGAAGACTTGTCACTCACCTCAGACCCACCCACAGACCTCAAGCCGAAATGTTTGCTCACCCATGTGTGATAAAAGTTTATTTGTCACTTACTCATACACACATGTACACAGGTACACACAGTGAAATGTTGGAGTGCCATGCTCCGCAGAATGCTAACACTAACAATTACAATATAACAAGTTATTAATAATAATGATAATGGATGTCATTAAAAAACAGAAAATTATAAAATAAAAATAAAATAAAATAAAGTAGAGAATAGTACAGTTGTTTGTGTGTGTGTGTGTGTGTGTGTGTATGTGTGTGTGTGTGTGTGTGTGTGTGTGTGTGTGTGTGTGTGTGTGTGTGTGTGTGTGTGTGTGTGTGTGTGTGTGTGTGTGTGTATGTGTGTGTAGCTGTGTGTGGCTTCTATTCTTCCTGTGTGCCTCTGTGTGTGTCACAGCATTTCATAACAGCTCCTAAATATTCCCACTACCCACAAAGTAATCTGACCTGAGAACTACAACTGAGAGGTCCTGGGAACTACAATGTCCAAGCTCCAGATGTTGACGTGGTGTCTGCATGTCAGCTCTTGTGCTGTGAGGTCACAGCGGTATAGTATGCGAGTGCTGGCGTGGACTGTGATGCGCACACATGTGCGTGCCGAGTGCGTCCAGTGATGTCAGCACCACAGGGCCGTGGCCACAGCAGTGAAGCAGGGTTGAGGTTTGGGACAGTGTGGAGCTGAGGCAGCTGGAATGGGCTCCCAGCGGAGCGCTGGGAAAGTGGTCACAACCTTAATCCCGAAGGCCCACTCACTGGTGCCAGATCTGAGAGAGGAAAGGGAGAGCGAGAGAAGGGAGAGAGAGAGATGTGGGAGAGAGATGGAGAGAGACAAAGAGAGAGCGAGGGAGAGAAACAGAGAGAGATAGATAGAATGAAGAGAGGGAAAGGGGTGAGACGATGAGGGGTTGTCCCTTGATTGCAGTATACGTGATTGGTCTGTGTATTGTGACATCATTCCCTGCTTCTGTGCGCTGCATGTATTTATTGTGATACCATTGTGCGCAGGCATCGAGGCGGCCATGTGTCTGTATATGTGTGTGCATGTGAGAGTGTGTACGATTGCGCATGGGAAACAGTGGTGACGTCACACCGCCCACCCTCCCACCACTAGTACATATTGTAGTTATTATACTGGAAAGCCCAGCTACTGTGGATCTAAAACTATTAAGATAAGATGAGATAAGATAAGATAAGGTTAGCTTTATTGGGGAAAGTATACAACTGCAGTAAGAGTTAAACACAGGAACAGGTAAGAAGAGTAAGAACCAAAAGACAATAAAAAGCTAAATGAATATAAAATAAAAGTTAAATAGTGGCTTAGATTAATGAATGAATGACTGAGTTAACATATGCACAGTCTATCAATGAAAAGAAGTCTAAATGGGGATGCAGGTGGCCAAGTGGTTAAGGCACTTGATGGCCTTGATGCCTGATGGCGTGTCCCGGGTTAGATTCCCGAGCCCGGTGGCGAATTTGCTACGCAACATCTTATAGGCAAAAAGACCCCAAAATATCAAGAAAAAAATATATATGAGGGAATATTTAGCAAGAAAATATATATACCTTAGATCAAAAAAATGTCAAACTTTTGTACACATTTTTTGAAAAATAGCATATAAAAGCTCACAACATGCTGTGATGGGACACATTATGAGCTTATAGATATGCTATTTTCATATTTGGCGTACAATGAAGTATATAGGACTTAAGTGGTACACAGGCATCTGTCAAGGCATAGTCTGCCTACATGGAAAACAACTGTGTTTAACCACGTGTGTTGGATTTCACCAAGAGTACACAGTTAAGTGTGTATGACGATAAAAAAATTCACTGACAATGGCCTTAAAGTACACGAACAGTATAATGCTGAGTCAGGAAACAGCAGATATATATTATATATATGTGTGTGTGTGTGTGTGTGTGTGTGTGTGTGTGTGTGTGTGTGTGTGTGTGTGTGTGTGTGTGTGTGTGTGTGTGTGTGTGTTTGAGGACAGCAAAACATGGTGGCAAAGCAAAAAGGTGTACACACACTCACATGCTTTGCTCCTGGTACGCATGAGGATAAACATCGATTTCCTTGACTGACGTTAACACCCTGTTGAGTAAACACGCACCTCAACACACACCAGCACAGGGATATACGCCAGTCCCGCGCACACAAGCGCGCACGCGCACACACACACACACACACACACACACACACACACACACACACACACACACACACACACACACACACACACACACACACACACACACACACACACACACACAATACTGCAAAAGCACTTCGCGAATGGCTATAACTGTTGACACTAGGTCCAACAAACAGCGCCGTGTCAGGGTTCAGAGCAGCATCACTACAACTCACACAGACAGACAGACAGACAGACAGACAGACGGACAGACACACACACACACACACACACACACACACACACACACACACACACACACACACACACACACACATAGACACATAGACACACACACAAGCACAGGTCACTATTAGAGGCAAAGCATGGCATCACATACCTGTATTATGGATAGACACCCTCAGGTCATCAACACAACTTACGGTCATGCCTCAAAGGGAAAACAACAGTGGGCCACAGGTCACACAGACATAGAGAGAGACACACACACACACACACACACACACACACACACACACACACACACACACACACACACACACACACACACACACACACACACACACACACACACACACACACACACACACACACACACACACCCTTCACTTTCGGTCTGTCTGTCTGTCTGTATCTCACTCTCATATTTTAATCTCTCTTCAACGCTCCCTCTGTTTCTCCCTCTCTTTGTGTCATCTTTTTTTTGTAATTGCCCTCAAGTGCTCCCTCAGAGTCCTGCTGTAACCACACACACACACACACACACACACACACACACACACACACACACACACACACACACACACACACACACACACACACACACACACACACACACACACACACACACACACACATACACGTTCCGCGTGGTTTATGAGGACACTGTGTTTTTTCCTACATTATGCGGACACCACTTTCCACTGACTCTACAGTGTAGTGGGGGGTACCAAAAAATCCAGTTTGAGCCACACAACACGAATCTCACTTCAGATTTTCAATAATCACAACAGAACTGAAAATACAAAATCCTACATTATGAGGACACTGTTAATGAGATCCATAAGCTCCGCCCATGACTCAAACATGTATTATTGGGACTGATGCTGTTTGTAAGGACAGTACACACAAAACAACCACAATCACTATAGTGAAAGTGTTGATGTTTTTATAAAGCTGCCAGCTCTAGATTAATTCAGCAAATGTATAGTTAGCAATTGCTTTTCACTTATATGTGGGTTGTCGACATTACCTCAATGTCCTACTTCAAGGAATGGATGTTGCAATTGAACATTCACAACAATACTTGCCTCATGGATGTTGTCAGCATGTCTATGGTTACTGTATATCTGGCAATTGAAATCAGAGGAACTATTACCTGTACAACCAGAAATGTCATATATGCTGACATGCCCTTGTGGTCTTTCCTGTGTTGGCCAAACAAGTAGAGCCCTCTAACACAAATAAGTGAATACAAATCCAACATCACAACCAAAAAACCCAGTAGCCCTACGCTTCAACAAAATGGGACATACCGTCGCATCACTTAGATACGTAGGAATAGAAAGGGTACAGCTGCCATGCATAGGTGGAGATATCCATAACCTTCTCCACAGAAGGGTGGCCTATTGGATCTACATCTACCGCACACTGCAGCCCGATGGGCTCAATGAGGACTATACCTATCAGCGTTTCTGTAAACCCTCTGAAACACAAGGTCTTTTTATGTCTGGAGGACTGCAATAGCTGGACTCTGCTTTTCTTCATGTTACGATGTCTTTACTGATTTTTAACCAGACTGTCACATGGATTAAATGAATATTATGGTTCTATTATATATTCACTATGGATTGTTGCCCCTTTGTCCTTAAATGTGCCTCTAAGGTACCGTGATTATAGTTCTTCCTCACCTTTATTACTGAATGTAGTCTTTGTGCCCCTAGAGCAGATTGCTAAGCCTCAAAGTAAAACGTTTAAATAAAACATTTATTTAAAAATGAAAACTATGTCTAGCTAACATGTGTTTATACTTGTATGTCATGTGATGGGATTTCCACAAGTAATTATTTATTCATTCACAGATGTCGTTAAAAGTAATCTACTCCTGCCCTATAGTCACGTGTTGTGACCCATCACCATATAAGGGAGGTGGGTCAATAATGTTGTCAGCTGATGAAGGCTAACTGTGGCCGGAACGTTGTGTACCCTGTAATGTTTGTTTTAAATGAACAAAGCTGTTGTGCAGACTAGTCGTATATTGGCCCTGATTGCTTGTATTTTATGAACATTATATGTTAAAAGTAACCTTGCTAAAAGTTAAGAATAATGTGTTGATTCAGACCCAGCCTAGTGTCTGCATAGAAAATCAGGGACACTCTGCTGGGTGTGAATGGCAATTTACATCTCTATTGTTAACTTGAAGACCGTTTGGTCAGAGAATGGCCTCTTCCTGGACACACCTCGACAGATAGAGACATTGATCAAAGGACATGAAAGGAGTTGATCTGGTCACCTTTCAGGGTGACCCCCACCCACAGGAACTTATTTTAATGTGAGCGACAGTGTTTAAAAGGTGAACTGTAAATGTGACTTGTGAGTTAGTGCTGTCTCCCCACACCGTGAGGGAGGGCTCCCTGTTATGATGCTGTTGATGCTGATTAATGAATGATTCTGAACCTGGACTCTGGACGTCTCCTCGACTTTCTTTTAAGGAGCTAGGCCTGGTAACCCGCAGTAGTTATGCTTCATTTACCACAGACTTTAATTCTGTATATCTGTTCCCATCAAACAATAGGTCCAACCTTTTGAGTCAGGGACAATTATCTTCCTGACTCCTAATATCATATCAGCGAGACAAAAATAATGAACA
>NC_137605.1:33738068-33748068 GCF_963280865.1 Gymnoscopelus braueri | reverse complement strand
ACAATGAGCAACACCTTCCACTCATTAGCCTACAACGAATGCAAGCATACATGCATGTGGAATGCAATGCACAGACTCTCAAAGTATAAATTGCATTTTAATGACAGGCAAGCGTCTGATTGTAATACAAATATACTTACTTTGGATGTTGTACGCTTCTTTGTTCCACTGACTTAAACTTCTGTGTCCTCACTCCCCACTGCTTGCTACCTGCTGACACTCTGTGAGAGTGTGAGTGAGATGGGGACTGGGACGCAGGTGATTTTGATGAGTGGCTGATTGCAAGGCAAAATGGTGTGTTAAAGACACAGGGCATGTTTAAAAGTTGAACCGAAAATGAAGTCATTGTGTATTTTCCTTAATTCCACTAGAAATGGACCACCAGGATGAAAAAATACTTTAAAAATATTTATATCACTGTAAATTAGCAAATGTTACTTTGTGAATAATGAGTTCAATTTGTGGTATATATTGTGGTAAGAGGAGTGCTAGTATTATCTGTTTTCATATATGTTCTTGCATGGACAGTTTGATTTCCTAATAATTTGTTTGAAACAAAATATATTTAGTTTTTCTGCTAAAGAGCTGTAAATGGGGTGACCTCTGTTACTGAACAAACACTGTAGCAGCAGTGATTGCAATAAGATTGTAGAGCGATTTAACAGTTAATTTGGGAAAACATATCACTTACTGTACATCACCTTAAATTCAATTTACTCACAATAATATTTACTCTAATATGGAGTTAGAATTATTTTATTTGCACTATTGTTGACAATATAATGGTGTTTGGTTCCAGAACATTGGCATTTACCTTGAGAACAGCTCTCTTCTGTGTCTGTATTAACATTCAGGGTGTTGAATCCTGAAAAGGTGTAGGCCTTTAGGGTGGCAAAAAAACAGCTCCATAGGCCACCTCTGTTTGGCACTTCTTTAGCAACCATCTGGCCTATTGTATCTATACCTAGGTCTTGGTCATATAATGTCATCACACCCTTCTGTTTGCCCCATTGTGTCATTGTGCATCATACTCAGAAGAACAGCAGCTTATTTCATGTACCTGAATCATGACACTACATACATTAGATCTGTGAGTCAGAAAAATTTATATGCAAGAGTTACAGTTGATAAGAATCAAAGTGTCTGTGAATTCCCACATCCATTATATAAATCTAGGATAGTGACACCAAAATTAAAATGTCTTAACCACTTATGTTGTTGAGCGGAGTCCCTCGAGAGTCAGGGCTCTATACTAGTGACTTGAAAATAGCCAATCTGTGATGCGTGTTTTCTGCGAAGGTTTTCCCCAGAATACGGATACTGAGATGTAAGTGGTTAAAATCAACTTTAAAATTCTAATAGCAAAAACAAGTTGCCTGACAAATACTTGGAATATGAAATGATAACTTTTCATTGCAAAGATACTTCAATAAATTCAACACTTGAGATTTACAACCTCACAACGCATTGTGCTGTGATGCATTGTAACCTTTAGACAGAAGAAACACATTGAGAACCTACAGTAGGCCATATCATTTTGGCATTGTGCTTAATAATGTAAGGCTTGCATGCAGCTGCTTGGCCATTGAAACCCATGCCATGAAGCTCCTGGTGTGCCGTTTTTGTGATTATGTTAATGCCGGAACCGAGGTGGTTTGGAACTCTGTAGTTATTGTTACCGAGTGTCTGTGTCTTTGATGCACTATGTGCCTCAGCACTTGGCACCCCAGCTCTGAGACTTTACCTTGTCTGCTCACCGTTCTGAAGTTCCTAACTTCCCCACTTTGTGTGTTATACCTTTTAGCTTATAGTTTTCAAGGCTGTCCTGCTTTTCATATATCTGCTGATAAAGTATTCAATTCAGGCAGGTTGAAAAGGAGAGAGAGAGAGAGTGAGAGAGAGAGAGAGAGAGAGAGTGTGTGTGTGTGTGTGTGTGTGCGCATGCGGTTTATGAGGACATTTCCCATGAATACTCACCACATTGTGAGGACCTTTGGGATTATGAGGACAGGGCCAGTGACCGGCTTCAAATGCTATCAATGCATTGAATGGGAGATTATCACATTTTATCAGACCATTGAATGGGCGAGTAGGCGACGAGTAGGCGATATACAGACCTACCCGCGATTTGTCAGATCATTCATTGGGCGTAATCAGGAGCTACTGACCTACTTGGAGGCGGAGCAGTCCCCACAACAAGATTTACGATTCTGTGCCTATCGGTACATAACTCCAACGGCGCTGAGTAGGCTCAGGCGAACGTCACACAGTTCAGGACGGCAACTCGTCGCTTTAGCTCCCTCGGTGGTCCTTCACAGGGTTCCAGTTTGCCTGAGACTGCGCGCCTCCGTCATGGTCCGAAACCAAAACCAAAACCGAAACTGAACTATTTAAGTCATCTCCGTTGGTAGGTCAGTATGTCTTGATAACACCCAATGAATGGTCTGATAAATCGCGGGTAGGTCAGTATGTCGCCTACTTCGCCCATGCAATGGTCTAATAAAAGGTGATTATGTCCCATCAATGCATTGTTAGCATCCGAATCAGGTGCACCAGTGTCCTCATAATTCATAAGACACTGTTTCTACTTTGCAATAATACCACTTACAGTTGATTGTGCAATATCTAGAAAGGAACACATGTCATGAACTGAGTTGTTGGAATGGTAGCATCCTATTACAGTACCATGATCAAATTCAATGAATTCTCTTGAACAACCTATTTTTTCATGTTTATAAAGGGACTGCATTGCTACCCTTGTGTTTTACAGAAAACTCTCCCAGCATATTTTCTTCATACCACACTCTGAGCTGAGTTAAGAGCACACTCTTAACTCACAAATAAAAGCAAAATGAGTTGTGTTCAGCACTGCAGCTGAATGGGTCAAGTGGGTATCGGTACCTGTGTGTTATACTTTTTAGCTTATAGTTTTCAAGGCTGTCCTGCTTTTCATATGTGCTGATAAAGTATTCAATTCAGGCAGGTTGAAAAGGAGAGGGAGAGAGAGAGAGAGAGAGAGAGAGAGAGAGAGAGAGAGAGAGAGTGTGTGTGTGTGTGTGTGCGCACGCGGTTTATGAGGACATTTCCCATGAATACTCACCACATTGTGAGGACCTTTGGGATTATGAGGACAGGGCCAGTGACCGGCTTCAAATGCTATCAATGCATTGAATGGGAGATTATCACGTTTTATCAGACCATTGAATGGGCGAGTAGGCGACTAGTAGGCGATATACGGACCTACCCGCGATTTGTCAGATCATTCATTGGGCGTAATCAGGAGCTACTGACCTACTTGGAGGCGGAGCAGTCCCCACAACAAGATTTACGATTCTGTGCCTATCGGTACATAACTCCAACGGCGCTGAGTAGGCTCAGGCGAACGTCACACAGTTCAGGACGGCAACTCGTCGCTTTAGCTCCCTCGGTGGTCCTTCACAGGGTTCCAGTTTGCCTGAGACTGCGCGCCTCCGTCATGGTCCGAAACCAAAACCAAAACCGAAACTGAACTATTTAAGTCATCTCCGTTGGTAGGTCAGTATGTCTTGATAACACCCAATGAATGGTCTGATAAATCGCGGGTAGGTCAGTATGTCGCCTACTTCGCCCATGCAATGGTCTAATAAAAGGTGATAATGTCCCATTCAATGCATTGATAGCATCCGAATCAGGTGCACCAGTGTCCTCATAATTCATAAGACACTGTTTCTACTTCGCAATAATACCACTTACAGTTGATTGTGCAATATCTAGAAAGGAACACATGTCATGAACTGAGTTGTTGGAATGGTAGCATCCTATTACAGTACCATGATCAAATTCAATGAATTCTCTTTAACAACCTATTTTTTCATGTTTATAAAGGGACTGCATTGCTACCCTTGTGTTTTACAGAAAACTCTCCCAGCATATTTTCTTCATACCACACTCTGAGCTGAGTTAAGAGCACACTCTTAACTCACAAATAAAAGCAAAATGAGTTGTGTTCAGCACTGCAGCTGAATGGGTCAAGTGGGTATCGGTACCTGTGTGTTATACTTTTTAGCTTATAGTTTTCAAGGCTGTCCTGCTTTTCATATGTGCTGATAAAGTATTCAATTCAGGCAGGTTGAAAAGGAAAGAGAGAGAGAGAGAGAGAGAGAGAGAGAGAGAGAGAGAGAGAGAGAGAGAGAGAGAGAGAGAGAGAGAGAGAGAGAGAGTGTGTGTGTGTGTGTGTGTGCGCACGCGGTTTATGAGGACATTTCCCATGAATACTCACCACATTGTGAGGACCTTTGGGATTATGAGGACAGGGCCAGTATCCTCATAATTCATAAGTTGATGAGACTTAAATAAACACCTTTGTCCATATAGTGTGACTGTTACTCGATAGAACTCTATAGCCCCTCAGCAGAATTCAAAGTAACATTTGTACGGTACCGATACCCACTTGACTCATTCAGCTGCAGTGCTGAACACAACTCATTCTGCTTTTATTTGTGAGTTAAGAGTGTGCTCTTAACTCAGCTCAGAGTGTGGTCTAAATAAAATATGCTGGGACAGTTTTCTGTAAAATGATTAGGTAAAAATGGATGTGTATCCTCCTCAACCATTAGTCAGACAGACTGAGTCAAATGACATGCTTTCTTTTCTCCGGGTCAACATGACCTATTAGAATTGTCCTATAATTATGTGGGAACATACAGAATAATATAATACATTTTTAAAAAGGCGAACATTTAATTATTGCAGAATTGAATGCAAATGACAAAATGGAACATTGGGATCTACTGCTTGCCTGTTAGTATTTAGATAGTTTCTGAAGCCATTGGAGAGAGTGTGGAAGCCATATTGATATTTCATAATTAATGTGTATTGAGTAAAAATGGTAAAACCTAAATATTTGAAGAAGATAAATAATTGCTAAATTCATATGTTTAATTCATGGTATATGTATGTACAAGTATTGACATAAGAGGACTTTTGCTTTAAGAGAACTTCAGAGAGTACCTTTGTTAATTAAGGCCTTTGATAATTAAGGTTGAGGTGTGGACAGGTGTGTATTGTGTCACTGTGACATTTTGATGATTAGACTCAGCTGCTGTCATCAGTGGGACTGAGAGTCAGTCAGTGCCAGTCAGTGGCAGACAGTTTGGAGTTTGGAAGCATACAGTTTTCTTACCGTCTTCATCTCACACAATTGTAACCTGTGGAATATTATTTTTTGTCTTTTGAGAAGTAAAACTTCAAGTACATTTTTACAACCGTTTGGAGTGAATTATTTTAAGACAATTTTTTGGGAAATACAAAAAGTGAGCAAACGAGTAAGCCACATGCTTCCAGTGGACAATTTAAACCTCTACAGAGAGTATTTGTATGTGTATCAGCTATGACAGTGACACAGTGTCACAAAGTGTCAGCGAATGCTTTTGAAAAATGCAGGTCTAAAGGCATGCAGTGTACAGTAGCTAAAAGTGCCTTGTGGCTAAAGTAACCTAGTCAGGACACAAAGAATAGTCCCTGAAGGCAATCAAGTTAGTGATTGGCAGTCCAAAGTCATGCCACAGTTAACTGTCCAAATACAGGTGAAGTTGTCACTCACTCATACAGTACACACACCCCTCAGTATGTATCTGTCTCTCAGGTGTATGTTTCATGAGAAAATGCTCTTAATTGAAAGGTGGGGGATGGATAATGTTAGCTGTGCTGAAGCAGCAAAACAAAGCAGGAGAAGGGGGAGGGGGCAGAGCTCTGGGCCATCAATTAAGCAGTGAGTTGAGGACAGAGTAGAATGTTCAAAAATAAAGCAAGGAAACACATTTATCAGCACCTAACACCTCACAGATCCGACAGCTATGCCCATATATGCCAGACCCTAAGGCAAGGGTGAAGTTGATCGGAAGAGAAGTTTGCAAGATACAGTACGTTTGCACAGTCTTAGGACATGGCGGTTCTGAAGAACCGTTGATCCAATCAAATTCATGGTCAAGACTATACTTCCTGAGGTTACTCTCAACAATACAAATGTAGTGTGAAGTCAACTGAATGAGCGGTTGTTGAGATATGCATGACCATTGGGAATGGGCCGGGACGGTTCTGGACAACCAACTTCAGGGTCAACTCTCCACTTCCTTGTGTCCTTACCAATATAGTCCATAGGCCAGACCCCAAATTGACCCCACAAGGCCATATGTCCCCAAAATAATAATGTTCAACGTTGCTCAAAATAACATGTTGTTTGACCGATTTGATAAAATGAAGAGAACAGCTTCATGATCTGTGTAATCCATGCATATAAAACTCTACAGCTTATCTATTATTTCATGTTAGTTAATGTAATGTTAGTGAAATAATTCTGCCTCTTGGAAAAGAGATTTTAATCTGAATGAGTATTTTGATCTATATTATGTGATTAGTTACATATCAGATTGGTTGCAACATATGTCATTTTTTAAGGTATTTGCTCAGTTTGTGAGTAGACTAGGTCTATGAACCAAGATCAGTAAGATGCAGATAGTGCAGGGATACTCAGACTATGTCTGTCAGAACAGCTCACAATCTGTAGAGTTCCACAGCTGCCCTTCCCCCAACACCTCAACGAGTTTCAATTAAAGAACAAAGACAGTGCTCCCAGTGCTCCCCTCCCCCCTGCACCTTGCTTGCTGCCAGCAAACTGCAGCCTGGAAGCACAATTGAGATTTCCTATCCAGGCAGTCAGTTGGGTTGGTTGTATGCAGTTTGAATTTTTGACTCTACAAACTTAACCATTTGGACACTTAACACTGAGGATTTGTAGAAAAAAACTGCTTTATGTGTATAACATTTGTAATGAGTCTAACACTGATGTTTAATGTTTTTTTTATTCATATATTTTTATAATAAAGGCCTGGGTTTTATTGTTTCTGTCTCTGCATATGAAAATTACACTACGCTACACTATAATAGAACATATCTTGCCTAGTTCATGGGAGAAAGTCTGTGCTAAAGTTAAAAAGGAGAAAATAGATGCTATTAAATAATTTGTAAATACACTTGATTGGTGTGGATTCTACATTAATTGTAATTTTACATTGCACTAGTATGCATTACCTTACAGTACAAGGTCTATTAGTTGAATAGGTTCAGTTGTCTGACAGTTACAAGTTTTATTTTTTAATCGTTCATGATGTATAAATCTGACAGAAGTGTTTACAAAGTTTTTCTTCAAACTTTGAAAAAATCTTTGTAAGGCCAAAGGCAACATCTGTATGTACGGTTGTTGTGTCCCTGTCAAGGTGGCGTTGTAGTGTCATTTTACCAGCTTCTCCTCCACGTCTTCGGTTGAACAATATTATTAGCTCAGCATAGACTTGTGGAGTTAGCTTTTTCACATGGACAGGATCCCACCAAATATGGCTATTATACAGAATCTCTGTGAGGTTGCAAGACTTCTGCTAATGGAGAGTGAGAGACGTCAAACTGACAGGTTTATTTGGGCAGATGTTATGTTGCAGATATTGTATGTCCTCTCTGAAAGGCAGAGTAGTTGGCTTGTTAATGTGCATGTGATTCAAGTGTGAAGAAGGAAAAGGAATCATTACTTGTATAGTTCATGGAGGGTTTTAATATAATTGTGTGGTAATTTTTAGGCAGATTTCTATTGTGTATTTATGTGTGGGGATAGTGGGGATGTAACCTGGGTCCTCCACTCGCGCCTTAGTGCTTCCTTTAAGCGAGGAGGTGAGGATTAGATGCGAGTCTAGAGGAATCGAACAGGTTAGACTGATAGCAACATTCAGTCACATATGAGGAAATGGCATATTTGGGACAGTCACCTGTGTATACACTTAAAGAACCAACCTTGGTCGTATGCTTTATTCAGGCCAAAACAGTCACTTTATTTGGTGCTTTATAGTCCCACAGGGAATGCTCCAACTTGTCTATAAGTGACATCACTGTCATATACCTGAATGCTAGTGAGGTCACTGGCCTACATGTTGTACTTACACAATTTTCATAAGAGAGAATCTTTCCCTCTCTTTCTCTCTCTCTGATTGATTGAATACTTTATCAGCACGTATGAAAAGCAGTACAGCTTTGAAAACAATAAGTTGAAAGTATAACACACAAAGTGGGTTAGTGGGGAGGTAACCTGGGGGATGGTATGTAATTAGCAGCCACCTGCCATCTTTGTGTCTGTATATCGCATCCTGGTGAAATCTCTTAGTGTGTTATCCCCTGTCACAGGTCAGTCATGCAGTCTGTAAACCACATTGATGAACAGCCGATTCAAAGAAAGACAGTTGTGTAGTGTGAACTGCTTAGCGATCTTATCTACCTGATGACTTTGAAAGTTGTACAGTGTGTACGAGCCATTAGCTTTGTTCAGACTGCATAAATTATATTTGCTGCATAAAACATATTTGGGCTGCAAGTCTGAACAGGGCCTCACTCACTCACTCACTCACTCACTCACTCACTCACTCACTCACTCACTCTCAGGGACATTTTGTGATTGGTGAACTGACATCACAGGGGTGGAAGTGAATGAGGAGATGGCATATGGGTCAGTCACTAGCCAAATTCCATTACTCTAACTTCCATACTCACTCCACCCGAGTCTGGAGGAATCGAGCAGGTTAGACTGATAGCAACATTAAGTCACATATGAGGAAATTGCATATTTGGGACAGTCACTGTTCCAAACACTTAAATAACCAACCTTAGTAGTATGCTTTATTCAGGCCAAAAATAGTCACTTTATTTGGTGCTCTAGGTCCCACAGGGAATGCTCCAACACGTCTATAAGTGACATCACTGTCATATAGAATATAGAGAATTTTGCCTTTTCTTTGTCATACTGTGTAGAAGAATAATGCTGTTAACAGTATTAGGATTAAACCTAATTCTTGCAGGCTTTAACTTAATTAGCATATATACCCAAGGGTAAAATTTCCCCTAGGATGCCTACTCCTGTATAGCTGACCAAAATGTACATGGTGTCGTGGTCCCGATATGATATAATGTATATGGGAGCCGAGCTGATGAGCTCCGACAAACACGACTGTCCAGAGCGGCTATGAAAGGGTTTTGCCCAGAAATAATTTTACTTATCAACATCATAATTGGTAACTAGCAAACAGGGCTATTATGGTTCATAAATGTCCAACCTGTTCCTTTAAGATAACTGTTAATACCTCTAAAGTTGACAATAATGCCATTTAAGTGGCAAAATATGTAATACTATAAACAAATACCCGATCTACAAGCTCAGCACCTTGTGTTGTGAGGTGTGAGCTTGTAGATCAGTTAGACAGTGGTGGCACTGATATGCAGCATTTGTTGATGAAATGAAACAATACAAAACTGTTTTAATTGTATCATTTAAAAATGCATTGATTTGATCAAGTTGAGTCAAAACATGATTGAATTGGGAACGAGTTATTGGGTTTGCCTTGACATCCAATTGTAATGGCAGTCAAATATGGATAAAAAGATAATGATATTTTGATTGTGGCAGTTAAGGTTTCCTGGTCAATTGTTATTTGTTAATACTATGTTGAAATCAGGTTACACATACACAATTGTGAATTATGAGGACAGAATTGTGAATTATGGGGACATTCGGCAGTCAGCCAATCAAAAGCCTCGAAAGATACACATGTGTGCATATTCATGAGGGGGTGCAATACCTTTTCCGGACACAGGGACACTATTGAGTCTGTCCTTATAAAACCTATTATGTATTATTAGGACATTGGCTGAAACTTAGAATTTGGGCATTTTAAAGGTATAGAAACACTTCTAGATTGTTTGAATTGTGAGGACACTGGCCCTGTCCTCATAATCCCAAATGTCCTCACAGTGTGGTGTGTATTCACGTGTAAAGACCTCATAAACCACAAAAACAAGTGCACACACACACACACACACACACACACACACACACACACACACACACACACACACACACACACGCACATGAAATCCTCACCCATTGTGAGGGTTAGGATACGGCAGTATTACGTGCATTGAGCTGCTG
>NC_137605.1:33730568-33733068 GCF_963280865.1 Gymnoscopelus braueri | reverse complement strand
CTCAGTGTTAATGTATCCTGTTTATAACTCTGAGAGTGACATTTGTACACACTCGAAGTTAAATTGCCGCTCGTGCTTTTATAATGTATTGAATTGGGGCTGGGCGATATGACTTCAGATCAATATCACCATTATTTCAAACTTTTCCCTCAATTACGATGAATGAACGATTATTAAAAAAGTAGTGAAAACAGCCTCAAGCTCATCTACAAGCAACATGTACATGTACAAGCTCACAGCGTGTCGCGATCTAACTCGTTGTGATCTTGTAGGTCGGTTATTGTCTCCTCCAGAGGTGGAGAGTATGTTTTCGTTCTTGTCCTTCCGTGTGTGTCCCCGTCTCAGCCAAGCTAACATTGGTCAAGCTTCGCGTGACACGTGACAATATTGTTGTCACCAATGCTCTGATTGGCTAGCGAGACGCATGATGACATAGAAACCTATAAATAGGTGACGCACTTCAAAAAATTATTTATATTTCAAATAATTTATATTTTTTGAGGTGAGCTTCCATCAGCCAAGCTAACATTGGTCAAGTGACACGTGACAATATGTAATATAAATAGGTAAGACAGGATTAATCAGGATCCTGTGACATATTAGCGTCATGTCCACCTTGATGTACTTGTAGCTGCCTCACTACAGAAACAGGCTCGGCAAGGCTTACTTACTTACTACCATTGTATAATACAGGGCTTAAGTGGTTAATAAAATTAATCGATTTAGATGGTTATAAAAATATATATTCTAATTTGTTCGTGTCGATTCATTGACAAATAAGAATAAAAAACATGCTTCTTGATTAAGTCGATAATGAGTCGGTTAATGGTTCTAAATATCGGTTTGGATATATTTTGGATATTTTCGGTTAATTGCCCAGCCCTATTGAATGCTGCAGTGTTAATAACACTCCCCCATATTACCTCTATAAATTGTCTGTCTCGTACACAGATGAGGGGAGCCCCTGTCATGCACTCCCCCGCTCATCACAATCATCACGGATATCTCTGGAGGAATGGTCCAGAACATCCAGCGACTGTGTGTGTGTGTGTGTGTGTGTGTGTGTGTGTGTGTGTGTGTGTGTGTGTGTGTGTGTGTGTGTGTGTGTGTGTGTGTGTGTGTGTGTGTGTGTGTGTGTGTGTGTGTGTGTGGTGGGGGGTGGGGGTTTACACCTGCTGAATCAGGCGCTTCTCTGCCACAGACTGTGATGAAAAGCAATCCACAAGCATCAGCCACGCGGCTATTAGTGGCCTGTTCAAACAGACTGTGCTCTATATGAATACTGTAACCTGGCATACGTGCACACACACACACACACCCACACACACACATTGCTCTATAAATGCACACTCACGCGGTGGCCCCGTCACACATAGTAGCCGATCTGGTTTCAGTGCCACAGAGTCTTCAACGGGGCCGGGGCACTCAAACCTACCCTGCAACACATTAAGCTAGTGCATTGGTTGGCACACACACGCACACATGCACACACGCACACGCACACACACACACACACACACACACACACACACACACACACACACGCACACGCACACGCACACGCACACGCACACGCACACGCACACACACACACACCAGTTGGCCGTGGCTCTTGGTAGTGTCCCGTTCAGCAGGCACTTGAAAGGACACCCTGGAGAGGAGTTCTTTTCACAGTAATAGTACCCAGCATGCACTTAGTGAAGACCCGGTGGCCCTCTCCCCACTGTAGTGAAGGGGATGAGGGTTCTCTGTTCCATGGCACAACGCCCTGCACCCCCCCTCGCCCCCCCTGCACCCCCACCCCACCCCACCCCATCCTGATGAGTGGAGCAAGAAGAGTCTTTCATGGACACAGTGCTGCACCACTCCACACCATGCTTTGCATATCGTCGCCGTCGGGCGGAAACCTCATGTCCCAAAACTCTTCTTTTTTCAGGATTCAAATTAAAAAAGTAGCAGAAATAGAAAAAAAAATAAGAAGATGTACTTTTACATCTTCTATTTTTGTTACATTTTGTGTGACACTAGTATGACGAAGCAGGGCATTCATTTACGCAAAAACATGTCAAGTTAAAGAGATAAGAGGTTTCTGCCCGACAGCAACGATATACAGTACTCACACACAAGCGCACACACACGTCAGACACACACACACACACACACACACACACACACACACACACACACACACACACACACACACACACACACACACACACACACACACACACACACACACACACACACACACACACACACACACACACACACACACACACACACACCAAAGCACACTCGCATGCCCGTCCACTAGCTTGTCGACGGCGTAATCTCGAAAACAAGAGAAGAATGGCCCGGAGGGAGCCGAGACAGAAAATGACTCTATAGTAGTGCTGCTCGGTCGGTTACTTGGTTCACGCAAACCTTTCTGCCCTCATCTGTGGAAACAACACAAACACACGTCTATGCCCCTATATTCTGAATATATATACTGTATACA
>NC_137605.1:33713068-33725568 GCF_963280865.1 Gymnoscopelus braueri | reverse complement strand
AAACAGATATTTTGCTGCTACACCTACAGATATTGTCCAAAGCTCACACAAATCGGTACACCTTCTCTCTCTCTCTCTCTGAGTCATGTGATCAACATGTATATATCAGTCAATGCTCAGCACATCTGACCGGCTGCCCTGCAGTCTGATATACTGTGGTCTGACATTGCGAGGTATAGTCCACTGATCCTCTCTTATGTGGATCCTCTCACATGAGTCCCAATCTGTTGTCCTGTAGCGCTCTTCCGCAGACCACCGCTGAACAGTCCTGGTGGTAGCAGGCTTATGTCGGTACAAGCCATACCATTGTGGTAGGTAAAATGAAGTCAGCACTGGGCCATTAAACAGCACACGACACGACACAGAAGAGGTTTTCCTACCAAAAAGGCAGTCACTTGTGATGAGTGACTTGATGTCAAATGACCCATTGATTACCCACTGTGTATGTGTGTGTGTGTGTGTGCATGTGTGTGTGTGTGTGTGTGTGTGTGTGTGTGTGTGTGTGTGTGTGTGTGTGTGTGTGTGTGTGTGTGTGTGTGTGTGTGTGTGTGTGTGTGTGTGTGTGCGTGTGCGTGCGTGCGTGCGTGCGCGCCTGTATGTGTGTGCGTGCGCGCCTGTATGTGTGTGTGTGTGCGTGTGTGTGTGTGTGTGTGTGTGTGTCATATCTGTCACTCTGAGGCTTCCAGCACGATTATAACGAGCATACGCTTGGCGTCACACACAGCTTATCTACATTAACCCGTTGGCTCTTTCTAGGTACAGTATGTCTTAATGTATGTGTGTGTGTGTGTGTTTGCATCTTTGTGCTGTATGTGTGCGTGTGGTTGTCCGTCGTATATTTATGTAAACATGTGCGAGCGTGTTAATCCACAGCAAAGCAACAATGCCGAAACATGTTTTACTCATGTTTTAATGTCTGACTACCCACAGTGACTCAGAGCAAAGACCCTGGCTCAGAGCTGCCTCGGCATCCTCCTCGCACAGCCTCTTCCTCTAACCTCATCTCTCTCCCTATCACTCCCCCACTACCGCCGCACTGCACCCCACCCTAAAACATTCCTTGTCCTACGCTGATCCAGCCAGTGCCTTTGGGGGAAGTCAGCCGCGCAGGCCGAGGCATTGCCAGACCACCCCCACCACTCAACCTCCCCCCCTTGCACTCTTTATAGGCCCTCATTCATATCGGAGATTCTAGTCCCCGACAGCACAAGAACAGAATGAATTCCTCACATACAAGTTGGCGGCGTGATCCGGTTGCAGTAGCCGATTGGCTACCAAAACAGTAGGGGATGTAACGATGCATCGTGAGATGGTTAATTATCGATACAAATATGTGACAATTCAAAACATTAGAAAAATTTATTGCGATACTCTTTTTAAACTGCGTGTGTAGTCTAGTTTACAGTTTGTTCACCACACACACTCCTTGTTTTGTTTTGTTTTTTTGGGGGGGGGGGGTCGGGAGTCGGGTTGGCATGCGTAAAAGTATAAATTAGGCTTTAGCTTTAAAGTTGTGAAGCCCTGAACTCACATGGGCTGCTCTGACCACGTTTCCATTATTTTAAGACCTGCTCAAATGGTCAAAGCCGGATCTGAAACAGATCAAAGTGCGATCAAAGGGGGCCACGTCAGCACTGCAAGACTGCTGTGAATATACAGACTAGCTCGAGACCACCTGCAATCAACACATTAACCTGGAGGAATATGCTGTTTCCAAGACCAGCTACATCAGTAAATGCATTGATGATGTCACAGTCTCCAAGACCATCAATATCCATGGAGGTTGGCTCCTGAAATCCCAGAATGCTGCCTTCAAATCTGGTGACAAAATGGCCCTCAGAACAGTGAGATCCAACATTTCGTGCCATCAGGGATGCCAAACGTGCACATGCACAGAAAATAGAGACATTTCTTGGACATGAAGGACACTGGCACATGTGGCAATGCATCTAGTCCCTTACTGACTAATAAGCCCGCCCCACAGCCTGTTATAGCTAGCCTCGCGTGGCCAGACAATATCACTGGGCTATTTTTTGTTTTTTTGCACTGTCAGATTCGTCTGGTTTTCCATGATGTGATAGCAACACCTCCCTCGCAAATAGATTGAACCACTTCTACACAAGTTTTGTCCTGAACAACGTCTCTGCAAGAAAATCCACCCACTTCCTGACGAACATGCACAGCATGCAGTTTGAATACCATTCAAACAGGTCCACTGACTCTGACTAGGGGCGGCCATAGCTGAGTGGTTAGTGAGCCCGCCTAGGGAGCCAGAAGCCCTGGTTGCCCCAGGTACGATTCCAGGCCACGCCTGCATATGTGTCGATGAAATGAAATTTGTCCCTGAGCAAGACTCTTAACCCCTAATTGCTCACAGGCCCTCATTGGAAACAAGCCCGCAAGGACTTTCATGAACGTCCTGTTAAAAGGAATTAATTAGAATGCTGTTCATCAACACTTAAGCTTGGAACACAATTATCCCCGAGAAACAAATGGAGAAGCTGGCCCTGCTGGGCATAAACACCCACCTACAGAACTGGATTCTTAACTTTCTAACAACACCTCCAGCTCCATCACTCTGAGCACCGGTTCGCATCATTGATATGTCAAGAAAACTCAGTCAAGAAAACTCAACAGCGTCTACAGTATACATATGTGACGCAAGTCCCCTCTCACCAGCCTCACCATGTTCTAGAGGGGCACCATAGCGAGCGTCCTTACCAGCTGTATCACTGTTTGGTGCGGAAACTGCACCACTGCGCCGCCGGTTTCTACAACATCAGGTCCACAAGTCCACAAGACTCTGCAACAGTTTCTTTCCCCAGGCAGTCAGGCTACTCAACTCCCTACAATCCCTCCCTCATTTGCCACATCCCCCGCACACAGCTTCAACAATAGCACTCAGCACTTATGGTGGCCGTAGATTAGTGGTGCTGGTTAGAGTAAAATGTTAACCCTGAACGGATTCCCCTGAGCACTCACCAAGACCATCTGAGCATCCATGAGCTGGGTAAAGCTGAAACTGAATTTCTCCCACAGGATTAATAAAGGTTTACGCCTACCTTTATACCGTGACGTGTCTACCGCTCAAGCCTGTCTGGTGTCTATCCAAGTTGCATTACGTTTGTTTGTCTTAATTATTGTTGTATACACTGAACCTGTTTAAACCTTATTGTTCCTCTATGGCAGAATGACAAAACTACCTGACTTGACTTGACTGAACATTCCGTGTTCACCAATAACACAGACACGTCAGAGGGTGAGGTTGAGGTGAACAGTTGCGGAAGCAGCAGAAATCAGCAGAGGACACAAATGTCCATTTAACTTCTCTTCTTAATTTCTTCTCTTTGCAGAAAAAACCTACAAGTAAACATCGCCCAGACACATCAATGAGATGCAATTTTGATCACCAAAGAATTGTCCCGTACGCATTCTGTCTCCCAAAGAATCCCTCGTCTCTTCCACAAGAACACGATCTATCAGTGGTTGGGGCAGAAATGCAACCTGGCAAGCGTGTGTGTGTGTGTGTGTGTGTGTGTGTGTGTGTGTGTGTGTGTGTGTGTGTGTGTGTGTGTGTGTGTGTGTGTGTGTGTGTGTGTGTGTGTGTGTGTGTGTGTGTGTGTATGTGTGTGTGCGTGTGCGTGCGTTGTCCCGTGGGCTGTCCCAGAGGGGGGGAACGTGCATCTCGTCTGTGAGTCACCGGCAGGGTCTGTGTCTGTGTGTGAGTCCATCAGAACGCATCAGCATCAACATCCTCCAAGTTCGCCTGAGGCGCACACACACACACACACACACACACACACACACACACACAGTACATCCTTAAAACTCCCCAGGGCTACATGCAATCCTCCAATGTACCCTGAAGCTGAGACCGCAGCATCCACCTCCCCCCACCATCCACTCCCCTCCCATGTCAGACAGGCTGTCAACTCACACTGGAGAGTGGTTAGCAGACGCTAGCAGTCAGCCTGGGAAAACACAGAGAAGACCAGGAAGACAGGAGAATCCCCCCCCCCCACCCCCTAGCTGCCCCGACCCCACCGCTCTCAGTAAAGACACTACTACAGCATGTAAGACACGGACACAGAGTCATGAAAAACTGTCAAACAGAGACAGACGGAGATGGACAGACTGAGCCAGGGAGATGCAAAGTACAGTTTGGAGTGCGATTTTATTGGAATTACATACTTTTGTCTTCAGGAAGACATGAATACCAAGGTTTAAACTGTACTGTACGCTGCTCAACAATATTCCCCTCTAAGGAATGGTAGAACTGAAGTGAACTTGAAAGAAAGAGAGAGAGCGAGAGAGACAGACAGACAAACGGGAACACAGAGGGGTTGTGTGTGTGTGTGTGTGTGTGTGTGTGTGTGTGTGTGTGTGTGTGTGTGTGTGTGTGTGTGTGTGTGTGTGTGTGTGTGTGTGTGTGTGTGTGTGTGTGTGTGTGTGTGTGTGTGTGTGTGTGTGCGTGTGTGTGTGTGCGAGTGTGTGTGTGTGTGTGTGTGGAACAGGGCTCTCTGTGCAGAGAGTCATTAATGCTCAAGGAGACAGTCGGACCACTCTATTAGCATAACAGAGGGTCTGCAACACGATGGACTCAACCAGCTCTCTTATCTATCTCTCTCATCTTTTCAAACCCACTGTACACACAGCGTGCTTCATCACATGATAGAAGGCCAGCCATTCAAACTGCATGCAAACTGAGACAACCATTGATGAGAATTGGAGTGCACTCGCGTGCATGTGTGTGTGTGTGTGTGTGTGTGTGTGTGTGTGTGTGTGTGTGTGTGTGTGTGTGTGTGTGTGTGTGTGTGTGTGTGTGTGTGTGTGTGTGTGTGTGTGTGTGCGTGTGTGCGTGTGTGTGTGTGTGTGTGTGTGCGCGCGTGCGTGCGTGCGTGCGTGCATGTGTACAGAAGAGAATGAAAATAACAATAATAATACAGCAGTGGACCGCGAGTGTTTGACGAGGGCATCTGTATAGACTTGTGACCTCGTTTGGAGTGGTCCTCACTCTGGTGTGTGTCGGGTTAATGAAGTGCCTCTCAGAGTACACACATGTGCCCACACACACTCTCCACACAAAATCTGTATCAAAGGTTGTCTCAGGCAGTGGAACTGAGCGCGCCCAGTAAGTGGATTAATACTGATATGCCAAGGTTTTCCATCCAGTGATTACAGGGTATTGTTGATACTAATTTCCAGTGAGTAATA
This sequence comes from Gymnoscopelus braueri, assembly GCF_963280865.1. Classification (NCBI taxonomy): domain Eukaryota; kingdom Metazoa; phylum Chordata; class Actinopteri; order Myctophiformes; family Myctophidae; genus Gymnoscopelus; species Gymnoscopelus braueri. The sequence continues at coordinate 33,720,354 of NC_137605.1, read as the reverse complement.
TCCATGTGTATTCTCAGGAAATGATTAGGAGTTATGTTTAGGCAGGGGAAAGCTACGCAAGGGAAAGTGTCTTGCCCATGGGATAAGCCCTGAGTTTCCGGTTCACTCTGCTGACCCAGTGGAAGTCGCTTCTTTCTGGTCTTGACTCACTCACCGTGCAGACGGTGTATGAGTGTGTGTGTGTGTGTGTGCGTGTGTGTGTGTGTGTGTGTGTGTGTGTATGTGTGTGTGTGTGTGTGTGTGTGTGTGTGTGTGTGTGTGTGTGTGTGTGTGTGCGTGTGCGCGTCTGTGCGTGCGTGTGTGCGTGCGTGCGTGCCTGTGTGTGTGCAACACTGTGCATGCGTGCCTGTGTGTGTGTGTGTGTGTGTGTGTGTGTGTGTGTGTGTGTGTGTGTGTGTGTGTGTGTGTGTGTGTGTGTGTGTGTGTGTGTGTAAGCGTGTGCACGCGTGTTTGTCTGTAATTATACCAGGGAGATTCTATGTGTGTATGAGGTGTGCTCGTGATGCCATGGCACAGTGCCACCAAGCACCTTAGAGCAGGGAAACACTGGGCTTACCCAGCCTATCCATCCAGCAATGATTGGATCATCATGTGTCTGTCACTAACCCCTGTTCTAATTGGATTATTGAGTATCTACTTTGCGTGTCTCGTCGAGTGCAAGAGTTTCCCGGGCTTACCTCGTCACTGGTGTGTACAGCAAAGCCAACGGCCGTAAGACGCCCGCGTGACATCACAGTTTGGGTGTCCGGGGCCGCTGTGCCCGAACCGATGACTGCCTTTTTTCCTGCTGCGGCTGCTGTGGCACTGACACGGGGTGCCAGGCTCTATCAGCAGCACACGCGCGACGTCACTGAAGACAGAAGACAGAGAGGGAATGCCTCATTTACCTAACCCATTAAGACCGGGAACGCATCAGTTTTTTTTAGATTTCTTTGGCTATTCAAAAGTAGCAGATATACAAGCTCAGAGCTTGTATATCTTTTTAGATATTATTGGGGTCTTTTTCTGCCTTTATTGATAGAGATAGTAGACTTGACAGGAAATGGGGAGAGAGATGGGGAGTGACACGCAGCAAAGGTCGTCGGGATCGGGACTCGATCCCACGACACGTTGTTAGGCTGGCCATTGCAGCCTAGGGTGCCTGCACCCCCACGCTGCGGCCCAGGCCTATATATATATGTTTTAAAGCGAAAACTTTTAACTCCGATCTGTGCTTCTGGGGGTCCCTGGAACAACATGTTTTGAAATGGAAAAGTTGGTGCACCACTGATTTAGCAACATACTGTTAGGATTTAGAAAACATTTGGCCGTGGACCCCCAGCTCAAAATGTTTTGTTCCAGGGACCCACAGAAGCAAAGATTTGAGTTACAAATGTTCGCTTTAAAAATATATATATTCAAAGATTTGCAAACATTTTCACGATTTTTCAAAAATAGCAGATCTACAAGCTCTATAGATCTATAGCGCGGCACTCTGTGCAGCGCTATGAGCTTGTATATCTGCTATTTCTGAATAGCCAAAGATATCTAAAATGAACACAGGTGCGTTCCCGGATTGAATGCGCTAATGTGATCCCACTGAGCCGCCTGTAATGAGCTGTTAGCTCCGTCGTTGTGTCAGTGCCAGCCCTTGAAAATGTTTCCGCTCTGCTAGAGCTGGTGTGAGATCTGCCCAGGCTGAAGGGGGGCCCACACCTGGTTCGAGTTACCCACGAAACAAGGCTTTGTAATCCAGTAAAATTCCTCTATGGATGAAATTAGAATTAGAAGTCCTGTATAAAAATGGACGGTTTGATAGTTTGAGGCCTAGAAACCATGTATGATATGTGTCCTCTCTGGCCACTTTCATGTCAAATATCTGTGAGTAAATAGCCACATTCATATGAGAATTTGAATCTGGGATGACAGTCCAATATGTCAACCTTGAAAGAAAAATGAACAAAACCATAATCTAATTATTAGAATTTTGGTATGTTTAGCCATTCTGCATTCCAGGCCATTACAAGTGATTAACAATTTCCCTCATCCAGCTCATGTCAGGATAACACATTTTACTACATTGATCGTTTTGGTACAAAAATACAAATATTAAGGTAATTTGAAAAACAGGCACAAAAATCCCAATGAAATCAATATTCTAAAAACAAATTCCTCATAATTATGTTCTCAGTTTAATTTATTCTTTGCTACGATGTATTTATTTTATTTCTCGTCGTTGTTCATTTATTTTATTTCTCGTCGTTGTTAGTGGCACCGCTGAGCAAGGACATATTCCTGCCTGGTACTGTACATGTTGCAGGATAAAGCCCCTTGCAGACTTGCACACGTGACTACATGAAAGTGGTCTTACAGTAGGTGCAAAAACGTTTGGGGACCCCTGGCCTCCTAGACAACAACATAATGTTAGACCTTTAGCTTGATCAGAGGATTAGCTGCTTTCACTGCGAGGGGAAGAAGTGAGTTCATGCAACCACAAGCATGTCTATCTTGTTCTGGTTGAACTGACAGCAAGGCCTCAGGACTGTGCTATGAAATCATTTTCTCCACAATTACAAAGACTTTGCTTATGTATCATAATCTATGGTAAATATATTGCTACATTAATATAACAGTACATTGATGCATTCATTCTTAATTGAACTGCCAGTATGTTCTTTTTGTCCGGAACTAATTAGGAACTCTTTAAGCCATTATGGTGACCAGTCATGGCCTGTATGTAGTCTGGGAGGCCTTAAATTATCTCTTTCACTTCCTAAAAGCACACAATGTGCGCGCGCACACACACACACACACACACACACACACACACACACACACACACACACACACACACACACACACACACACACACACACACACACACACACACACACACACACACACACACACACACACACACAGGCTTGATGTGTCACGGTTCACATGAAAGGAGGCCTCTGTACTCATGCCCAAGCATACTGTATGTGATTACATTGATAATGTGAATGGATTCTCACACAGGCAGTTTAAACATGTACTGTACTGTACATCTTTCTCTGTAGGCTCCCGTGAATGTATAGCTCAACAGCGCAGAATAGAATGTGTGTGTGTGTGTGTGTGTGTGTGTGTGTGTGTGTGTGTGTGCGTGCGTGCGTGCGTGCGTGCGTGCGTGTTGCATGGGCATGAATGATGCATATGCCAATCCATAAGGCTCATCGACAGACAAGCTACTGTTCCTCAACTAGAAGGAGCACTGGAGGAGAAACAAACTTGATGTCCTCAGAGCAGGTCACACGCGCACGTGCCCACACACACACACACACACACACACACACACACACACACACACACACACACACACACACACACACACACACACACACACACACACACACACACACACACACACACACACACACACACACTCCTTTCCTGTCGATCCTTCACTGTCACTATCAAGAATGAAGCAGAAATAAATAAATAAGTAATAATAAGTAAGTTCAAGTCCTATTAAAAACAGTAATAGAATAGACACAGCACCACATGTAAAATAGAAGGATAAAACCAGTGCACTCCTAGTGAGTGCTTCAAATCTGACTCCCGTCTTATCTCGCTTATCTCTCCTCTCTCTCTGCCCTGGTTTCCTGTCTCTCTACACTCTCCTGTCTGAAATAAAGCATTAAAGTAACAATAAAGATTTAAAGAATGATAAAGCATAAATAAGTGTATAATATATACGGGTATGTATATGCCTAGTGCAATCAATATCCTCTTATATCAGCACAAAGTTCATGGACCAAACAGTATGCTGGTAAGGCCATTATCACCCCCCGCACATGCACACACATAAACACACAGCCCACTCACACATGAATAATACATACACAGATGTCCCTTGTACTTCTATAAATGTCCTTTGACTGATTTCAACTGCCTACATTAATTCCCTAACCCCTGACCTTATGACCTCCGCCCGTAACCTAACCTTAACCTTGCTCCTTATCTTAACCTAACCTTAATTTCAACCCTTTTTCCGAAGACCCTGAAATAGCCCCTTGGAAAGTGAGAACCAGCGAAATGTCCTCCCTTTCCCACGATTTTCCTCTTCTTTCTATCCTTGTGAGGACATCTGGACCTCACGAGATGGATGTGCGAGAACACAACACACATTTCATAGTATTATCTGTCAATGTCCCGAATTTTATCAGGCTTGAGTTCGTCACACACACTGTATAGGCACGATGCACAGCAAGACAATTCAGAGAAATCACAGAAACACACGAGCATGCATGAGACGAGACACATACTGTACGCGTACAAATGTTAACTACTTAAACTAGCGGATCTACAAGCCAACAAAGCTTGTAGATCTATTTTCGGCAAAGATATGTAGGAAGAAAACAGAAAATACGCTACTATAGCAGTGTTGATTTTGACAGCACATTTTGATTTAGCTTTAGTCATAGTCTTTTGAATAAAATTTAAGTTTTTGTCATATTTAGGTCATCTGAAATGTTTTAGTTTTTGTCTAGTTTTAGTCGTCTAAATATCATAAGATTTTAGTCAACTACTGTCAATATACAGTTGATTTAGTCGACTAAAATGTATTTTGGCGGGCCTTGATGGCGTCGTAATGGCTGATTTTTCACTTGGTTGCATGCTGAAAATAGCCGATCTATAAGCTCACAATGCGTCGCGCTACCCGAGCGCAACCAAACATAAAATGACTTGTCTTTTTGTTCTACTGGATCTCTTCTCCACTAGTCCATTTTTGTCTAGTTTTTATTTGTTGACGAAATTGTCAATATATTTAGTCTTAGTTTTAGTCATCATAGCTTAGTTTTTATTTCGTTTTTATTTTGTTTCCGTCAGTGAAAAAAGGTAGTCGACCAACATTTTTCGTCATAATTTTTGTCGACAAAATCAACACTGTAGTATAGAGCCCTGAGGCACTCCGTTCAACAACGTATGGGGTTTAAGTGGTTAAATACAGTACAGGTATGTACAGTACAGTATGCACATTGCACCAACAATAGCCTGAAGAAGTTTCATGATAGCTTTCTGTACATCACAGCGTGCCGCTCTACTCTTTGTTTGATTGTTCAGCTAAATATTTTCATAACCTATGACCACGACGTAGCTTAGAGCACAATTGTTTCAAAACAGATCAAGGTTGAAGGGTTCATGGGTGTTTATTGTCACATAATACAATACAGCTGGTAGTAACATTGCAGGCAATGACATTCTAATTCCTGGAGCTTCCTCAGTGTGTACTGTGTATAACAAAAAAATAATAATAAATGAATACATAATAATAATAATAATAATAATTGTAATAATAAGGGTAATAATAATAATAATAATAATAATAATAATCTAAATATAACCAAAAAGTTAAACAAACTAGCATCGGCATGGAACATAAATCTTTAATCCTGTAGACTAGAGTCTATATTATGCAGTATGTACGGTATGTAGCTATATTCTGTAAGTATGAATAAACAGTGCAGTCACATAAGTGGCTTCAGTGTTGCTGGTACAGTAAACAGGTAGATGATAGATAAACACTGGGGATGAGTAAGGCGTGAATTGTGTTGAGGTGAGGGTACAGTATATCTTACGGTCTGGTTTTAGAGGCTGTTACTAAACAATACAGTAAAACAAGCCTGACAGTAATGAAGTAGAATTACCGGGAAATATATTGTTCAATAGAGCTTTGAATATAATATACATTTATTAGTTATTACTATAATCACAATCTGCACTCTTATAAAACACTCGCTGCACAGTGAGCGTCAACACCAATCTCTCTCCCACTGTCTCTCTCACACACAACGCGCGCACATAGGCACGCATGCACAATTTGACGTAACTCTGGGAGTGTAGAAGTAGACCCTTACGGGTACATTTTTTTAATTCTCTGAATTGTACTGTGCACACTCAAATCTGCCAACATACAGTATAGTATATACTATACAAGGTGGTGTCTACAGTGGCTAGCTCCATTGTGGTAAACCCACAAATGGATCAGGTCAGACCTGTCATGTAAAGCCCCTTGGCCGCTATGACTCTCTGTGCATTTTCTCTACATTGTGAGGCCTAATCCGACAAGCCCCTCTCTCACACAAACATCCATTAGAAACGTCTTTTCACCCAGGCTCCCATCCCCTCATCTCCCCTCCAGGCACCCCACCCCCATCTGCACGCAGGTGCTCACACACTCACGAACATGAGGGGATAATCCACACGGCTATTATAAGTGGGAAATTAAGTACAGGACCACACCTGCCTTAGTTCTAATATTCAAAACCCCTCACAAAAAACACCCCCTAAAGCTTTGAATATTAGAAATGTATGAATTAGCCCAAATATGCTGGGTCTGTATGTACACGTACATGCATGTGCATGTTTCTGACATGCCTTATTCTAGGCCTAAAGCAGGACAGGTATAGCCTGGTAAACCCCCTCCCTCCGGAAATCTCATTTGCATTTGATTTCAGGGAGGTCTGGGATTGCGAAGGGAGTAGAGATGGCCGAACACTGCGTGTCCGAACCAATCAGCGGCTGCTAGGGGCGGGATCATCCAATCACCTGCCTAGTAGCTTGAAAAAAAGAAAAACTGTCTGTCATCGATTCTGCGCCCGGAGTCTCAGATGCAAGTACGCTGTGAAACAAAATGTGTGTCGCAAGCTTTCTTCCATTTGACGGTGTCAGGTTAGGACAGGTACTAGGAACAAAGAACAATTCAACCACATACATTTTTGAATGCATAGGCTGTTATTTTAGCTTAAATTTTAGTGTCACTATGAGACATATAGCTAAAGGGAGTAATCTTAATTAAAAGTTTTGTTGAACACGTGATTATAGGAAAATAGGAAAACACAAGGAGAAGGTTCTGCTTGCCTTCCATGGTATTTGCTTGGCTATGGTCTGATTATTGACAAAATGATACCAACTTTGGCTGTTGATATTTAAGACTATACAGCAGATGATAATCAGAGGAGGTAATGAATTATTGATAGCAAGTCCTCATTGAGCACGGAGGCATTGACGTGCGTCGACCCATGGGGTTTTGCACTTCTTACTACTGTGAGATGAAAGGCTTGAGAACCAAATGCAAAATATCCACTTAGGAAAAAAGCTTTGAGATATTCAGTAAACATTTCAAACGGACAGTTTGTTCTACTTAAAAATAGAGCTATTCTGTGATCAAAGCTCTTAAGATGACTCCAAACAAATAAACACGCCAACAAGCAAACAGTTTTGCCATCATCCACTTTGCAGAAATAGGTACAGTATGTGGCAGC
>NC_137605.1:33653068-33708068 GCF_963280865.1 Gymnoscopelus braueri | reverse complement strand
TGCGTGCGTGCGTGCGTGCGTGCGTGCGTGCGTGCGTGCGTGCGTGCGTGCGTGCGTGCGTGCGTGCGTGCGTGCGTGCGTGCGTGCGTGCGTGCGTGTGTGTGTGTGTGCAATCTGTGCATGTGTAAGTGCATGCGTGTATGGTGTTGATGCGTAGGAGAAGTGTTTTGGCTTACAACATGGCTGTTGATGGCTTGAGTTGTCATGACGATAGTAGTACGACGTCACCATGGCGACTGTGAGAAGTGCACACACATTTTCTTACATCACGGCAGTTATCCCCAGCCCAGTTTGAACAAGAAGGAAACAAGACTTTTCTTACATAAGAGATTCAGTAAACCCATAATTCATACCAACGATCATGTCATGGACCCCCAAATTGATATGTATTGGCCACTGACCCCATCTGAAAAGATTGTGTGCCAGGAACAACCATAAGAGAAGATTTGTGTTCTAAAATGATTCCAAAATGTCCAAATTTGTTGCATCGCAACGTGTTGTGATCATGTAGATCGTCTTTTTTTTTAACAGCCGAAGTGTAAAATAGGGTTAAAGTGGTTAAAGGGTTAAACTGATTGTGATGCTATATTAACAAATTTTGCTGGGGCCCAATGAAATCCCTTCAAGGAACCCTGGGGGTCCCCGGACCACACTTTGAGAACAACTTATCTAGTTAACCTTGAAAGTCATACACTTTGTAATGTTTTGAAGAAATTATTTAAAGGTTTGATATGCAAGGGTAATTGACGGTGAGACGGTCATTGTTGAGAAATAAACGCTGACAGGATGATTACATGATTAGATCCCGACGTGAATCATCGTGAATCATCACCAATTATACCGCTTATTACACGGCTACTTAATAAAGAAATTCATAAATTGACACCAAAATAGCAAAATGAAGGATTTCATTGCTTACGGTAATGAAAGTAGTCAATTAATTAATTTATGCCAGGTGCGTCCAGTGCAACATGTCGCCTCGGAAAACAACAGGAAGTGTTCATCAAATAGAATAACTTTCCGGTTACTGCATTGTCTATTTTTCGCTTCAAATGTTTTTAAAAACATTCTTCAGAGCGAAGTTTAGCTGTAAATGACATTGTGTGTTTGTTTACATGGCTGCCGTGTTGGATACGGCACAAAATCCAGCAGCGCAGCAGGTGCTCTGAGCCTTTGATTAGACAGCGGCCTGTTATTGAGCTCAGCGGTCATTATTCAGAAATAACACACCGCTCAATTCAGTGATTGACCAATCAGAATCAAGCATTCAACCAAGCCATGTAATAATAGGAGCTCATGGTCCACCAATCTCCTGAGAACACTAGGAAGAAGTTAGTGGGATGAATTTCTCATTTTCAGCCTTGCGCATGTGTGTGTGTGTGTGTGTGTGTGTGTGTGTGTGTGTGTGTGTGTGTGTGTGTGTGTGTGTGTGTGTGTGTGTGTGTGTGTGTGTGTGTGTGTGTGTGTGTGTGTGTGTGTGTGTGTGTGTGTGTGTGTGTGTGTGTGTGTACGTGTGTGTGTGTGTGTGTACGTGTGTGCACGCTTGTCCGTGTGTGTGATCAATGTCCGGAGTAGGCCTCTAGACTATCTAATGTTGGAGGAAGTGTCATAACAGGGCCTATTCGTTTCAAAACTGTTCATGTACTACCATGGTGTAATAGTGCTTTACAGAAAGGGTAGGATGCCGCAGACAAGTTGACCATTAAATCACAGAAGAGCATCGGTCTGTGACACGACAAGGTACAAGTTCCCACATATCTCCCACACACACACACACACACACACACAAGGCCACCACACCGGCACAAACGTCAGCCAATCACACACAACAAAGCTCTGACATCACGGCTGACATGACAGCTAAGCAGTAACAGCTGCCTTGTAGTTACAGGCCACACCACAGACCAGTGACGCAACAAGTGTTTGTGCGCGCACGCTCGTGTGTGTGTGTGTGTGTGTGTGTGTGTGTGTGTGTGTGTGTGTGTGTGTGTGTGTGTGAGGCGCGCGTCTAAATCACCATTACGTCCGTGCGTCTGTATAGAATAGACAGGACTGGTGTGGTCAGTGTGGGAGAGATGAGTCACGAGGTCAAACTAAAGTTACATTCCTGTGAGGAAGGGAGAGAGAGGGGGGGCGAGAGAGAGAGAGAGACATAGCAGCTTCAAGATCTCATAAATATAAGAGATATCCGTTGCTGTCGGGTAGAAACCTTGTATCTCAATATTTCAACTTTTGATGTTTCTTTTTCCCGTAAATTAACGCCCTACTCCGTCATACAGAAGTAGTGAAAATAGCCAATCCATTTTCACTATTTTAAAATGTTTTAAAAATGTCGATTAAAAAAAGAACGGTTTTGGACTTACGAGGTTTCTACCCGAAGTCAAAGACACCTGTCCTGTAGCTAACGTAACGTGTTTCCATGCTGCACCGTGTGCCTGTGGTGTGTTACATGTTCCTGTTGTTCACCGACTGTGTGTGTGTGTGTGTGTGTGTGTGTGTGTGTGTGTGTGTGTGTGTGTGTGTGTGTGTGTGTGTGTGTGTGTGTGTGTGTGTGTGAATGGTTCACTCCACTGAGGAAAAGAGGGAATCCTGCCCAGACATTCCATGGCACAGATTCCCAAAGAGTTTCCACTACAAGTAGACACACAAACACACACACACACACACACACACACACACACACACACACACACACACACACACACACACACACACACACACACACACACACACACACACACACACACACACACACACACACACACACACACACACACACACACACACACACACACACACACACACACACCCTGCCTCTTGAGATGAATTACTGCGTCTAACGTGCTATGGGAAACAAAGTAGAACAGAGTAGACAAGAACGTACACAGTCACCTATACAGCAGGGAGGATTCTCAAGCCTTTTCATTTCAAGGACCTCCAGTTTGATACGGATGCTTATCTCTGGGACCCAAATCAATACTGTAAAATCTCTTAAGATCTCTAAAATCCAAATGAATCCGTAAGGCTCCATTTGTACACTCTTTTGAGTTACAGAGCCAGTCTGTTTAGTTCTTTATTATGAATATTTAGCTGGGGACTCCCTGGAACCCGCTCAAGGACCCCTGCCGGTCCCTGGACCCCACGTTGAGAACCAGTGACCTAGTGTGAGTCTAAAATACAGTAGAATTCTCAGTGGTAATTTAACTCTGAACTGTAAAAATTGAGCCAAATGGAGGCTACGGACCCCCATTTAATAGCATTTCTATCTCTGGGACCCCAATTTATATAGTAAAATCAATATTAATTTAACTCTGAGAGTGTACAAATGGGGGTTTGTACATTCTCAGAGTTACAGGCCCATAAGGGTCCATTTGGTTCCTAACTATCCATCATTAACTGGGGACCCCCTGGAACTCCCTCAAAAACCCCTGGCGGTCCCCAGACCCCACTTTGAGAACCGATGGTGTACATTCATGTGAAAGAGACAGAGCATACAGACGAGCAGTCAAACAGGACACGTGCAGTGACAGTGACACCCAGACTGTTGCCACCATCCTACCCACATGCAAATTCATGTCAGGTTCTAATTCCACTGGGGTTTCCTACAATGCAAAGCAAGGGCAGCCCCTCCCTGATGAGGACCAATGATAAGATACAATCCATCTGGTCCAGCAATTCCCAACCTGTGGGCCGGGGCCCGCTTGTTGGTTGTGAGGATATTGCAAATTAGCCCCCAAAACAAAGATTTTAATGATAATATAACATTAATAATAATCAATTATTGTACTTTTTTTTTCTTTAAAGGGATCCCTGGCTAATAAGCCAAATGTGCCTTTTTTTTGTGTGAAACATTTAATCTTTTACTCAAGAGGGGCAATGCCCGTCGCAAGTTGATGATGTCATTTGTCCATGTGGTCTAGCCCTATGGAATTTATGGAATGCATGTGCAAAAAAAACATTTAAAATATTGATTTGATGCCTTAGTAAGTTGTTTTTTATTTTCACATGCATTCCATTAATTCCATAGGGCTTGAGTCTAGACCATACATGGACAAATGACATCATCAACTTGTGACAGGCATTGCCCCTATTGAGTGAAAGATGAACTATTTCTAAAATAAATACATTATTTAAGGTGGTTTTAATTTTACATTGTTATAGAGGACAATAGAGGATATAGAGGATCCTTTGAAAACCTTCAAAGAAAATGTTCAAGGTGACACCAATAAATAGGAACTTAAGTACACTATATTAGTTCCATTGATCCAAGCCGGAACACAATAGATATATTGATCATTAAAATGAACATGCTCTGAAAATGCATATGGACCACCCTTTCTTTCTTTTTTTAAGATATATTTTTGGGCTTTTATGCCTTTATTGATAGGACAATAGGCTGATAGGAAATGGGGAAAGAGATGGGGAGTGACATGCAGCAAAGGCCGTCGGGCTCGGGACTCAAACCCACGACGCGCTGTCAGGCTACATTGAGCCTAAGTGCCTGGACCGCTACGCCAGCTGTCCAGGCCATGGACCACCCTTCTGACCACTTAACGGCTGCCGTGTTAAGTGGCAGATGGGTGGGCCACGAACGCTTTTCGAGATTTTCAAGTGGGCCCTGATTGAGGAAAGGTTGGGAACCACTGATCTAGTTCCATCCTCCAGGAAGAGGCTTGATGATCTTGTACAGCCTGACATCTACACAGCATATGAGATCAAATACACTGACTACACATCTAGTTGACATCAAGTGCATATACCGCATAACACCAGAACCTTTTTTCTAGCTGTTTTTTTTCACGTGTCACGTGTCTGTAAAACCAGAGCAACTGCATAGAAAGAACATTGTAACAGTCTTTCAATCCATGGACTCTAAAGCAGATGAATTTATGCTTCGTCGTTGGACTGCATCGGTTGTAAATCAGTGATTTACAGCAAGTGACAAGGTCGTACAATGAAGTATGAACGATTCATACTTCATACAAAAGCCAAATTATTAGACTTGAGAGAGAAAAAAACAGGGGTGGGATTCAGACTGCAGAGGGGAACACAGAAGTGAACAAAGAAGTAAGCATAGCTTTTCCCACTCATTCTGCCACTCTCTCTCTCTCTCTCTCTCTGGCGGTGCCACGATCCAACAATTCCTCTGCTCAATCCAACCATCACTCCCCCGTTCTTTCCTCCATCCATCCATTCCTCCATCCCTCTATCCTTCCACTGTCCTCAAGTGGAGTGGTGCAGTGGAGCATTTCCACGCCATTGGCCAGGAGAGCTTCCACAAGGCGTCACGAACACACACACACACACACACACACACAAACACACACACACACACACACACACACACACACACACACACACACACACACACACACACACACACACACACACACACACACACACACACACACACACACACACACACACACACACACACACACTGCAGTCTAGCGGTCATGGACATTGTTGAGTCAATAGCCATTGCGTACGCTGCTGTGTTACCTCATCAAACCTGCTTCTATTCCTGTCTGATTTGAATACGATTCTTTAGAGCAGAGCTGCCTTCCTGTGTTTGTGTATGTGTGTGTGTGTGTGTGTGTGTGTGTGTGTGTGTGTGTGTGTGTGTGTGTGCACATGCGTGCATGCGTGCATGCGAGTGTGTATGTGTCTACGTAACTGTTCTATTCAAATCACGTCTATATTTTTATCTCCGCCAGGACAGAGATTATGTTTTCGCCCATGTCTGTCAGTGAGTCTGTTTGTTATCCCCACCAGGCCAGCCAGGGGTGGGGATTATGTTTTCACTCCTGTCCAGTCCATCCGTCCGTCCACCTGCATGTGCGTTGATGACTTGATGATTGATCAGTGTTTGTTTTGTGAGCATACGCGCACACATGTGTGCGTGTGTGTATGTGTATGTCTGCACGGGTAGCAATATAGGAACAGTGAGGAGGAGAGAGGGAGAAAATATAGTAGAATCCTCAGTGTTGAGTGTGTACAAATGGAACCAAATGGACGTAAGGGTCCATTTGGTTCCATTTGTACACTCTCAAGAGTTACAGAACTGTACGGGTCCATTTGGTTCCTAACTATCGATCATTGAGCTGGGGACTCCCTGGAGTTCCCTCAAGGACACCTGGGGGTCCCCGGCCCGGACTATAATGTTCAGAACCAGTGTGGAAAAGAGGCACTATCTGGACAGGGGGAACTGACTCAAGTGAAATTGGTGCAGGGGTCAGAGTAAGATCATGACCTCCTTTCACCCTGTTTCTTTTCTAGCTGTGGTCTGTGTCACATAATTGGAGCAGCCGAATAAATAATGTTCCATGTTATTCTGTACAAACTATAACTTCACTCCTCGCTGATCCCCAAGGAGGTACAAACACACATCACTTTATACTTGGCCAACCCTTTCTGATATGTACTAATCATAGAGTTAAAAATAATAGAGAGGGCACCAGAAATCTCCTCCCATCCACTTGCATTGAGTTGCTCACCCAGCGCATGGGCCTAATTCACCCCTTCTTCCGGGTTGGAAATTTGGTGGGCGCGGCCTATTATGGCCCCAAACGCGTCACTTCTGTGACACGTTTTGCGTCACAGAAGCGCGCAGCCCCGTGCGCAAGCTCGTGCGCATGCTCGTGAGTCGAGCCCATTGGTTGAAACCGTTTTCGCTCGTTCATGTTGCGGTACTAAGCTGCAGTACCATGAATGGCCAGCATGTCCATTTGGCTTCAATGAAACCACTGGGTTCTGGGGGCTTGGTACTAATACAAAGAGAAGACATTTATGTCGTTCAGGGTGCATACATCTCCTATAATGTGTATGTTTATTCAGCTTTCAGCATGATCACGGGATTAAAAAGACAGGTGCCATTAAAACAACTCAATCTCAATAAATCAAAAAGTTCAGAATCTAAAATTTGTAGCTGTCTAAGCTAATATCAAAGAACCTAAAAAAGGGGTGTATGTCTGCACGGGTAGGAGTGTGAAATCCATGCGTGTTGTCCCCAGGCCTTGCGTGTCTTGACTCTCCATTAACTCTGATAAGTGGACAATTACAGCAGCTGTCTTTCAGGAGCAGATCTCAGATAAGCATACGCAATGGTCCCAGACTTTGCATATTGTGTTCTTTTAGGATCAAATGCCATGACTGACAGAATGTCTCACAAATGTCCATTAAATTAGATTGACAACGCTGCTAAAACCCCTTGGGTACAGTACAGTAATATGTACAGTAGTGAGAATTATACGCCACAAGAGATACTTACATAAAAAAGGAATGCCATCATGTCAACAATGAGGAGTGTGATGTTGTACGGGCATGCATATGAAAGACACACATTTAGAGAACAAGGTCACAGGGGCATGTGTTTATGTCTGTGTCAATGAGTTTGCGTGTCAATTTTGTATTTGTGCGTGTGTGCGTGTGCGCGCGCGTGTGTGTGTGTGTGTGCTGATCCCAGGGCTTAAAACCCTACACCCCCTCGGCTGCTGGACATGGAAAGGCAGCCGGAGCAGAGTTATGTAGCTCTAGTTTCCACAGTGGAAGCCTGTTCCTGGATAGAAGCTGCAGTGGAAGTTCCCCCTCATGGAGCGACACAGCGCAGAGAGGAAAAGAAAGAAAGGGGGGAGAGCGCAGAGGAAGGAGTGAGTGGGGGACTTGAAAGAAAGGGGAACAAAGTCGGCAGAATGTACCCAGAGACAGTAAGCATCGTCAAGAAACTAGAAACACTGAATGATCCAATATAGCAACAGTGAGGAGAGAGGGAGAAAATATAGTAGAATCAGGAGCAGTAAGGGTCCATTTGGTTCCATTTGTACACTCTCAAGAGTTACAGAACTGTACGGGTCCATTTGGTTCCTAACTATCGATCATTGAGCTGGGGACTCCCTTTTCTCAAGGACACCTGGGGGTCCCCGGCCCGGACCATAATGTTCAGGACCAGTGGTGTGGAAAAGAGGCACTATCTGGACAGGGGGAACTGACTCAAGTGAAATTGGTGCAGGGGTCAGAGTAAGATCATGACCTCCTTTCACCCTGTTTCTTTTCTAGCTGTTGTCTGTGTCACATATTTGGAGTAGCCGAATAAATAATGTTCCATGTTATTCTGTACAAACTATAACTTCACTCCTCGCTGATCCCCAAGGATGCAAACACACGACGTAAAGCACATCACTTTATACTTGGCCAACCCTTTCTGATATGCACTAATACAAAGAGAAGACATTTATATTATGTCGTTCAGGGTGCATACATCTCCTATAATGTGTATGTTTATTCAGCTTTCAGCATGATCACAGGATTAAAAAGACAGGTGCCATTAAAACAACTCAATCTCAATAAATCAAAAAGTTCAGAATCTAAAATTTGTAGAGTCTGCACATACTGTATATGGGATTGGTGATTTCTTGTATCTCTAAGTTCGGCATCTTGGAATGTCCAGTTCCGCACATACATACTTGGATGTCCTCCAAGTGTACTTGCATTTTCTGAATGACTTCTTTAGTCAGTCATCGAACGAAGGTTTAGCCATTCTTAAAGCCAGGAAAGGATTGAAATGAAGTTATTTATCTCACAAACACACTCCCCAAAGTTCCCAAACACTACACAACATTACCAACCAAACATTTAGATTACAGAGCCCTCTCTCTCCGAGAGTTAGTTAGGTGAATCACATCCGGTGAGTAAGCAGATTATTGCACCCAGACGGAGATGAAGAGAGAGATGGCTTTTGGAGCGCTTGCCGCTGACCAGCATCTCAGATAAAGCATGGCATGCTATGCTACAGATTGTCTTGTCATCACAGTTTTGGGCAGAGATCTCTATGGTAAAGCTGGTCCTACGCTTAGTTGTGATTAACAACTCTCTCACTGCCAAGAACGACTTATGACGAGACATCGTCATAACACCCTGGCTGCCAAGGACGAGTTTTTCACACAGAACCAGAGATAACGCGATCCGAAGATTTACTGCTCCATTCACTTCCTGTTTAACTTATTACTTAAAAATCCTGTATCCCGGCTCCTGTGTACATTTTTGGGCGGTGAAACCGCCCCTATATGTGAGGTTTGGATATTTGCACACCAAATCCTGCGCTGTGATTGGCCACCAGTGTACCCCCCTAACCCTGCACCGTGATTGGCCAATCACAGTCTATTCAGGACTGTGATTGGCTAGGGAAACATGACACATGTGCATAGCCCTAAAAATAGGACTATGCACTTAAAAAAAACACATTTATGTTTTTTTTTAAGTTAGTGAACTTCCATCACTGTGATGACCACTGTGACCACACCGCCCACTTCACACTGGGTGTGATTTTTTTTTCTATGTATTTTTGGCCGAGACATGTTATTTTCAAAGGCGGACAACAAATGTCAACGAGGTCGCGATGACCTCGTTGACATTTGTGAAACCACACAGTGAATCCCTCTGTGATTAGCAACCATCAGGGGATCGATCATACTGGAGATAAATATTCTGTGACTACTTCAAAAGGTAAGAAAATCGATAAATCGCTGGCAGTGGGTGCAGGCAGCCAGAAATAAGTCTAGCAGTGAAAGAGTTAAACATCCGGGGGGGCGGGGAGGGAGTTTTGCAATTCTTTAACCACAGCGTATTTGCTGATCAGGCAGAGATTTTAAACAATTTTGTCTGATCAGATCAGACAGTTTTACCATTGGTAGAGAAGCTGTCTGGAAATCAGAAGGTCACCGGGCACCGGGTCGCCCCCTGGCCCAGTGCACGTGGAAACTGAATTTCCCCGACAGGATTAATAAAGATCTACCTCGCTGCAACCTCCGGCAAGCTGTAATTTGAGTAATCCTCCTGAGTATTTTCCTGTGATCAAGAAAAAGTAAACGCTTTGTCTTTTTTTTGCTCACCTCCAACTCACTATGATCTATCTTATACCTGTATTCTACATTGATTTTGTGTTTTATTTCTCTTACATTTAGCAAATGTAATGCAAAGTGGTTACAACATCCATACTTTTTACGCGGTGTGAAAATGGATGTCCTTGTTATTACCTAAGGAAGTGGTATTGCATCAGTGAGATTTATGCTGAATTCACACCAGCAGTATCTACGCTAGTCAATGACACCAAAGTCTATCTATAAATGCATGGAATCTGTGTGTGTGTCTCTGTGTGTGTGTGTGTGTGTGTGTGTGTGTGTGTGTGTGTGTGTGTGTGTGTGTGTGTGTGTGTGTGTGTCTCTGAGTCCCTTTATGCCCATAGATCTCTGTATCTGTCTGTCTGTCTGTCTGTCTGTGTCCCTTTGATGGTCTGTGCTGTAGTGTCAAACGTTTTCTCAACTTTGACACTACGCTTTTTGCTGTTGAGCGTCCAGACACTGTGGAAAAGCGTTAAGACGCTTTTCTCCATAGACTGCATTGAAACTCGATGCTCAATCAGGACGTGCCAGCGTTGTGACGCTGCTGATGTGAATTCAGCGTTAAGAGGAGATATGCCGAGAGTATCACAAGCCCTTTTTACGTTACAAGAGGAAGAAATATCCACACCCTGAAAAATAAGCTCCAAATATTTAGTACATCTATTGACAACGTTCACCTTTTTCATTACACAATGATCAGAGGCAACCATCAGCATCGACTGCTCAAAATCTGACCAGATGGCCAGGATTGTGGATATCCTGCTTCTTCTCACAATCACTATCAAATAAAGGCTTACACAAAAAAAGTGTCTTGGATGAGAATCTCTGAGCTGGACATGGTTGTATACCCCATTACTCAGTTTGCCTTTCACAGGAACATGTAACCATAATCGCTGGCATTCTATAGCATAAGCCATGTAGGCCACATACTGTACATGAGATCAGAGCCATATACTGTACCATAGGTCTATCAGAATCACTGACTGAAATAGAGGTAGAACAGAAACACAGCCCCCAGCTTGGCAGAGCTCTGAGCCCTAAACTCCTCCATTCTGGGTGGAGCGCCACCATTCAATGGGCTGTGAGTGTGTGCGGGGGTGGAAGGGACCCATGCGCTGAGAGCACAACTGGAAAATCGGAGCCTTCAAAAGGCAATAGAAAGCCTGGCTATTATGTAAGATGTGGTTTTGATGAAGTTACAACAGTAACTATTTTGTCATTGCAGAGGTAGAAGAGCGTTTCAACATGGAGAAGGCTACAATTACTGTACATCAATTTTGTTCATTTCCCGAACAACCGAGAGCCACAGACAAAAAGGGGGGGAAAATGAAAAACAGCATTGCCATTTCACACATTTTTGATTACATCAGCAATGGCTTTAATATGCATCTTGAGTTTCACTCTCCCATACAGCCAATCGCCACTGCCAGTACTGGAGGGGCACGTGTGGAGTCCAGTGGAGCAGCCAGGTATGCAGCCTTTTCTATTCACTTGCCCAATAGAAACCTTTCTTGGGGAAAGTGACTGTCTTCACTAGGCCGACATGCTGGGAGGCGAAGACTATGTTTTCGCCCTTGTCCGTGGATGTGTGTGTGCGTGTGCGTGTGCGTGTGTGTGTGTGTGTGTCCAGCAGCCGAGGGGGTGTAAGGGTTTTAAGCCCTGGGATCAGCACACACACACACACGCACGCGTGCGCGCACACACGCACACGCACACACAAATGCTAAATTGACATGCAAACTCAAGCTTAATTAACACACACACACACATATCCTTCAAATACACACACACACACACACACACACGTTTTGACCTATAAGTCTTAGGTGATACAATCAAAATGATTTGTATATATATTTGTATTTTTCTTTAATTCCTTGGAACACAACAACAACTGCCAATATAGGCCACACCCATTTCTGCCTAACAAGATTTTCCGCCATTTTCCATTTTCTTCAAAACACGCTTTATGCTACTCCTAAAGATTTTGTCCAAACGTCACACACCTTGGTATACACATTATATCTGGAGTCATGTGATAAACGTGTATCATTCGGATGTTGCATATTCCATTCTTATTGGAAATGTTTGCTTTCCAAAATTAACAGGAGGAGCCTATTTGAAATGAATGTTAATTAACAAGAAAGAAATGACTTGAAGTCATATTCTACCAGGTGCTCTGTGTGTGTGTGTGTGTGTGTGTGTGTGTGTGTGTGTGTGTGTGTGTGTGTGTGTGTGTGTGTGTGTGTGTGTGTGTGTGTGTGTGTGTGTGTGTGTGTGTGTGTGTGGGTCTCTGAGGCACAAGTACAGGTCATGTTGTACTTGCCCACAGGTCTTGCCCACTTGCCCGAAGAGTAAATCATCCATTATAAAAGGATAAGCAACATTGTTTTTACCGTTCAATTTAACGTGTATTTTTTACTTTCTACTTGCGAATTCTGGGGCTGTACGAAGAAAAATGGCATACCTCAATGAGACAATTTCTTTTATTTATAAAGTGCTAGCCTAATCCTTCTGCAGTGAATTACAATATTAGAATTGTGCTGAATGCAAGATTGAAGAAGTTTTTTTTGTTACTGACTGATCCAAACATCAAAATGTTGTTGGAACTTGTACCACAGATTGTTCTACATACACAGTAAATGATCTAATGGAGAAAATAAAATATTAAGCAAGAAAATGAAATGGACAATAATAAATAAATAAAATTAGCCTACAGATATACAGTTTTAGGAATACTCTAATACAGGGGTCTTCAACGTGTTCAGGCCAAGGACCCCCTAGCTGAGAGAGAGATGAAGCAGGGACCCCCTCTATATTGTATGAAATTGTGCTTGCAGATTAAACTTTTTTTGTTCCAACTTGGTCTGCTCTGGCAAAAATAGCCGATCTACAAGCTCAGTTGTGTTTGTAGATCTGCTATTTTTGGCTAAAGTTCTCCACAGAAATAGGATGCTAGTGGTTATTGTAAAACTCTGTACTCTGAGGACCCCCTAGGGATCCCGGACCCCCTGTTGAAGACCCCTGCTCTAATAAGGGACTTGTCTTAGACAGGCATGTAGACTGAGCTTATTGAGAGTTGACAAGTGTCTATTGTGATGAGCGTGGCGAACGGCTGTTGTAAATCACAGATGATTAGTAGATGCTGCGCGTTCAAACTGGCCTACTTTTTATGACTAAATGACTTTATGACTCTCAGCCCCTCGATCTGTCCCTTAGAGGCAGAAGGAACGGCTATGTGATGTGTTAGCATGTAGCTAACGCATCAGCACAGACAGTTGAATGCAACGTTGCCTTCAGAAGGAAAACAACAACAAACATATAGGCTATAATTGCGGATGGGATGCATGCAACCGTTGTGAGATTGTAGATAAGCTGTTTTCAACTGAGCTGGTGTGTGCGTGACTGCGTGTGTGTGTGTGTGAGGAACTACGGAGAGGGGTAGACGAGCGGAGCTGTTCAGACGATCTGCAAGACCACAACGCGTCGCTGATGGAAGCGGTGTGGGCTTGTAGGTCAGCTCATTTGTGTTGCTTGTGCTAGACAGGGGAGGGGGCGTATGATCCCATAGCATGGGAGTACGGCCCGTCTCCCCATTGGCTTAAAGGACAGACACAAAGCCAGGACAGCCAATGACAAATAGGTGTCGCAGATGACGCAGAGCCAAATAGATGTCAAGTGTCCCAGCCTGTCTGTAGACCCGGCGCTCTTCGAGCACCTGGTAAAAATCCTGAACAGAGCAGCCATTCTACCCAAAATCTGGGGCCTCTAAATAACTAGTCAAAAGCAATTTCACTTACGCCCATAGGGGGTGCCACAAATGCTACTTATGTGAAGAAACATTTTTCTTTTCACCAAAATAGATACAAATGACCAAATGCATCACGTGACAATGACCCTCAAACAGGGTTTTAATATTCCATACGGCATATTTCTTACAAAAAACACAAATATTTGTTATAGTTATAGTTACCGTGATTGGTGTGGTTGGCCCTTTACTCCAATCATTTACTTTGTATGTTGTTCTCGATAGGAGCATTGTGCGTGCATGCATGTGTGTTGAGAACACATGCATTTGACCAAGGTCAGGCAGACTGTTTGTAGGTGGCTACTAAGAACGTAAAGTTTATACTACACACACACATACCTGCAGCTAAAACAACATTTTCAGGTTTTTCAGGAAGGGAAATTTTCACTTTGTTTAAATACCGGGACTTAAGTGAACGTATCCAATTCTAATTCCTTCTTGAGTTGATTTGGTCCAATTCATAAGTGGCATTTTTACCTCATTGGTTTATGATTTTCCAAGTCAGTTTTATTAAATGTACAACTCCCACAATCAATTTCCTTCCATTTTAATGCAGTTGCACTCTCAAAAAATGTTTAAACACTCCCACATTAATTTCCACAAAACAATTTAGAGGTGTGTGAATATGCTAAATTCAAACTACATCAAAATAAGCAACATTTAAATAAAGTGTTCTTCAACAAACAAGGGAGATCAGAGCCAGGCAGTAATGGTCTAGTCAGTGGGTCCATTTATATACACTCAGGTGTTTGCAGTGTATGCAGATGTGTGCGCTGAAAAGTGAAAATGCTTAACAAGCGAGATATCCATTTCAATCCTGTACATACAGTGCTATCCATATACCCACTGTGTAGGCTTAACTTACACTGTACACAAGTCTGCCTCATATCTACTGTTGTTTGTACACATCCATTCATAGATGAGAGAAGTATGTTCATATTACTGGTGATATATTGTACTTACTATACTCAATAAAGGTCTGGCTATCCATCTATCTGCTGTATCTAAAGCCATTCGCCTACAGCACAACAATACAGTAACATCAAAGACTTGTAGTTTGACAAAGCCAGATAGGTAATGAGTTATCCTGCACAAAATATTTGGAAACGACTCTTCTAAACATTGTAACCACCATACACAGCCCGATAGGCACAGACAAGATCATACAGGCCCCTTGTTAAAAAGCCAAAATCTGCTGCACCTATTTTTCTCTGACACACTTGCAAGTACCTGAGGATACACCAAGTTTGGCTGATAAATAATTTTATCTGTAATAATTTTGTTCTAGTTTTATTCAACTTAAATGTATTTATTGCTGACATGATTTATGTATTTCATGTTAATTGGTTGTTTTGAGTTACCATCGAGCCGGAAGTGCCAATTGCTTAGTTTATGCCGGAACACTATATAATGGTCTGGCATCAGGTAGAGAAAAAGAGAATGTCCGCACACGACAGCCTGCTCTCCTGTCTTTTTTATTATTATACATTTCGCCCATGCAGGGCTTCATCAAGTTGGTGAACTTAATTATTTTGTGGGTCCAGCACCGTGTTTAAAGAAACTGTGGGGATGTACATATCCTACCCCTTTCTTCTGGTGTCAGGTAGACACATTAACTTGTTTGTTCCTAATATGTTGAATATCTAACTCAAGATTGTATGCTAATGAACGTCTTATTGATTGATGTATTGTGCAACGCTATGTTCATGGGCACCAGTGGACTCATTCCCTTTTGTTTTGTAGAGCAGCCAGTGAGGTATGTTAGTTTGAATTTAAGTGTATTTTCTTTATTAAGTTTATTGTACAATGTTTTTGTTATGTTTATTGTGAGCGTTTGTTTATTCATGTTTACATTACCAGTTCGACGTTGGATGGTTTGTGCCAGAAAGAGTGCATAATAAATCCACCAGTGATCTAGCCTGGCATGGCCAGACTAATATCACTGCGTAGATATTAGTCTGGAATATCTGTGTGGAACCTGCATTTCCAAGGGGCAAATAAAAAAAATGCTTCTGGTGATAAACCCGCCCCATATTTGCATACTGGGCCCTGATTGGTGCCCCACAACTTCGGGAGCAGGGAAATCCAATTACAACCGAGCGGGGCCAGACCGAATCTGCCGAGGGCTATTTTTCTTTTTTGCACTGGCAGATTCGTCTGGTTTCCAGGCTACCAGTGATCCACCTGACTCGTGTTTGACTGAAGGGAGTGATACCAAGCATAAATACATCTGTACAGCCACAATTGGCACTGTGCATTGTATTCAGCGTAGTCGTCAAAGATTAAAGTGAACAGAAGCTCAGCTGAAAGTTAGGTTGTTAAATATGTGGAGTTACCTTAATTCAATTATTTTTTGTAGTTTAGTTTCTAAATTTAGAATGCAATATTTCATAATGTAATATTTTTTATAATAAATCTTAAACTTTTTTGAATCTGTCATTTACTGGACCATGTACAATTGAGTATTTAATAGCCTACAGGTTTTTTCCCCTCTAAATGAAAGAGCTCCAAACTTCAAACACGCCATATATCTCTTGAACAAATGTGAATAGCCTTGAGTCACAGTGTCAGTGGCCATGTAATACAGAATACGCTAGAAGTGATTTACATTTACCCCTTTTCATGGAAACTTGGGGTGAAGATACAAAAGCAAATATTTTGCAGATGGCAAAAAGTGTAAAGTCCAAAGTAAAACAACTTTTAATAAGGAACATGGCATATAAAGTAATATCATACTCCTGCTATGAAAGCAAGCTCCAGAGTGAGACTTTTTCTTACTTGTCTTGTACATCAAATGTTAACATTCTCCAAACTATTCAACCTGGAAACTATAAAGCCTGTAACGGTTGTGAGACATTTCAAATAGGTGCTATGCAGTGGAACAGCCTTGATACCAGTGTCAAACTGACAACCAACCTCAGGTCTTTTAAGCAGCAGACTAAAGCTTGGCTATTATAAAAAGGTTCCTCTGTAAAAAGTCATTCATCTAGGGATAGATAGTGAAGCACTTGTTTTGTATGTTACTGTAATTTATTTTGTAGCGTAAAGTGTTTTTAACATATTAATTGTTGCTTGTGGGGACCACAATGGAAATAAGTCTAAGGACTTTGTTGTGTTTATCCTCAAACTGCTGTAACCTTGTGGTTTTCATTGCATTTCAAATCAAATCAAATATTCCTTAATGGTGTAGGTGGGGGGGGGTATGTTGTGTTAAGTGCCTGTGTATGAAGGAGAGACAGTACAGTACAGTACAGTACAGTACAGTACAGTACAGTACAGTACAGTACAGTACAGTACAGTACAGTACAGTACAGTACAGGCATATTCTATGGTCCAGTGTGAAATTACTTGGAACCGTGACTCCTGGCATACTCCCAAAACTATATGTGTCAGCAGGGGGGACAGCCCAAACAAGGGAACTTTCCACTTCTGCCCACGACCATGACTAATGCAGAAATGCAACTGCACGTATTTGTTTATCTCTGTGCGTGTGTGTGTATGTGTGCTGTCCACCTGAGATATTGACATATGAGATACATCAAAGACAAAACACATGTGGACTATAAGTCTCTAAAAAGATAGTACACACACGTACATACACATACACACACACACACACAAAACTGACAGGCAATTAAGTAACTGAGGCTTTAGATGGGGTATTTGGTCAACAAAATACTACTGCTAACACAAATCTGCCCTCAGGGAGGCCTAATTGTCCATGACTAAAGCGCAACTGTTTCACATATCTCTCACACACACACACACACACACACACACACACACACACACACACACACACACACACACACACACACACACACACACACACACACACACACACACACACACACACACACACACACACACACACACACACACACACACACACACACGCACGCACGCACGCACGCCGCGCGGCTATGCGATTGGCCATTCACCGGGTGATTCCCAATCCCCACCATCCTGAAACATCTGAATATAAATTGCTTATAAACATTGTGACATTGTTTGTTAATAATCTGGTTTATGGCCAGAGCACATGCTTACCTACAGTAAGAGGTGAGCTGAGTAGTATCCCCAAGTGGACACCTATGCCGCAACCATTCAGGAGATTCTGTTTACCCTTCTATAACTTAATCTAAACACAATCACAGGGGTATTCCAACTGATACTGGTCACAATGTTGCAAATGATGTGACGAAACCACACTGTACACACAAACTCAGAGATGTCGCTATTTCTGGCAACTCCTAGAAGTGGCCTTTTAAACAAGTGATTCCCAGGGTGAGTCATCCACCCACTTCACACATATTTCCACATAGAAACGTACAAAGAAACATATGAATTATTCTCATATACTCTTTAATTCACCTTTAATAATTAGTTAACCTGTTAAAGGACAACGTTGTTTTTTTACAACCAAGGTGCATGTTTTAGCTTAAATAAAAGATGAGTGTTAAAAAAAATCATTTACTGCTTTCTATACAGTATAGTAGCTTTAGCAATTTTCGCGATCTTTTTCACAGTGGGCGGGGGCATTCGGGCAGGTGGCTAAATGTCTTTTTTTACAGAAGGTAAAAAGGTAAAGGTCCCTTGGTCTTTGATGGCCAGATGTGAGTTATTGGGGGCTAGAAGAGCTACTGTAAATAATAATAAAGAAATCGCCGGGTTATTGTGTAAAAAAAATACATATTTAGCCACCTGCCCGAATGCCCCCGCCCACTGTAAAGAAATCGTGAAAATTGCTAAAGCTATAGAAAGCAGTAAATGAAAATATTTTAACACTCATCTTTTATTTACTTTAATTACAAGCTAAAACATAAATCTTGGTTGTAAAAAAACAAAGTTGTCCTTTAAGTAAGAGGCCTTCACATAGACTTTATATTGGTACATTGGTACCTCCAAGTCTTTCATGCAGGTCTTTCACGGCTTTCAACTCCCGTTGGAAAAAATTAGATCAGACTCCCATCTAAAGCCAACCAGACACAGTTGCCTGAACCACCGATAGGAATGTTCTATTGTATCTTGTACTATTACGCAATCCCATCATTGCCCAATAACACATTTCCATTGTCTGCAGTGTTTCTTTTTTCTTTTAACCTGTATTCTGGTATACAAACAGCATTCAAGGTCAGAGCAACAAGATAGTAATCAGCTAATCATGTTAAATTGATGATAAATCAAAGATAAATACGACAAGTAAGACGCGCGAACGCTGGAAGCGAACGCAGCTCGAAAATATTGTGTATTTACGGACTTGTTATTTCACTGTGATGGGGAACATTGTGTGTGTGTGTGTGTGTGTGTGTGTGTGTGTGTGTGTGTGTGTGTGTGTGTGTGTGTGTGTGTGTGTGTGTGTGTTGCATTTAAATCAGAGCATTGTCTAAATTCCTGCACTCTGGCGCCCTCTACATAGGTAGTGCATGCACACAGACACACAGACAGACAGACAGACAGACAGACCCACAACCTGAGCAGGGTTACATAGTAAGCTCCACTTGGTCGGAGGCGCGGCGACTGACCACCTCTGTTAACCTGCTCTCTAGTGACGTACCCAGTTATCAGAGCTCAGCAGACATCCTCTTTATTTGCATCTTCCACTGATCTGCCTATAGAAGCATATCTCATAAGTCAACAGTTACAACCCCCCCCCCCCCTTTGCATGTGTGTTCTATTTGGTCCAATTTATCTCAGAGAGTGTACACTCTCAGTGTTAAAGTTGCAATCCGTAAGATTTGTGTCCTACCCGTGATTCGAATCCAGGACTTTCTACTGCTGGGCTAAGACGGAACACCCGCTTGGCCAGGGGAGATATTGCACTTTGAGCTTCAGGCAATACTGCTTATCTAGTAGTGATCCTACGTGACCACAGAATCTAAATTTCGCAACAGAAGAGCAGGGAGAACACCTCCAGTCCCAGCTGTTGTGTTAGTTACATTGAATTAACATACTCATACCATACTGTGTTCAAAATAACATTTTATTCATTAAAATAAGTTACAGATATTTTGCAGCTTTAAATTAACACTGAGAAATGTATTGTGTCTTGCTGATCTCTGAGATCTGTGTGGGACAGCCAGGCCCCAAGACAGCGTCTGTCAGTGTATGTCGTTTTGTATGTGCTTTAACCACTTAAGCCTGATTTATACTTCCTTGTACAATGGTGTCGTACAGCAAAAAAAAGAAGCCAATCTACAAGCTCTGGGGCGGCCATAGCTGAGTGGTTAGTGAGCCCGCCTAGGGAGCCAGAGGCCCTGGTTGCCCCAGGTACGATTCCAGGCCACGCCAGCATATGTGTCGATGAAATGAAATTTGTCCCTGAGCAAGACTCTTAACCCCTAATTGCTCACAGGCCCTCATTGGAAACAAGCCCGCAAGGACTTTCATGAACGTCCTGTTAAAAGTAATTATCCTTATCCTTATCCTCACAGAGTCTACCCTAGGTGAAATATTTAAATGGTTCAAACACCATCACAAACAAGGTAAACCAGTTTTGCTTATTGTGAGTTGAAGTTTTAAATCAAAACACAAAGGTGCAGTTCATCAGATGCAGCCTGCACCTAGATAAGTAAGTTAAATACAGAGAAAACCGCATCTAGTTTCACTGTCTATCTGAAATAATTATAAAGAAAATAGTTCATACTGCTCTGTGGTGCAGCATGCTGCAACTTGTCTGATACACACCTGCCACTCAGCCCTTCACAACCTGTGTGTGTGTGTGTGTGTGTGTGTGTGTGTGTGTGTGTGTGTGTGTGTGTGTGTGTGTGTGTGTGTGTAATATATATTGTTAGGTTCATTAAGGGCTTTGCGCAGACCCATCTGCACAACTGCTCCAGGGAAGAGCAAAACAAGATGGAACTAAACAGAGATGATATATCACCACATCACATAGCCTGTGTTCCTATTACAGTCATTGCCCTGCCACTGCCCTCATTACAGCACTTCTGCAGGTCACACTTTCTGTACTTTATCTGCACTCTGTTATGTTACACTGTTTATTGATCAAATAAGCATGGGTGAATACATATCTCCTATCCCTTTAAAACTGTACAGGTGTATCCATTGTAAAATACCTTCTTTTACATGCTTGCAGCGCAACAACACCGTAAAATGCTGAGTGTTCATTTCACTCTGAAAGTGTAAAAATGGACCCGTAGGGGGGACTACCAGCGAAGCTGAACTACCACCACTGCCAGGGTTGGTGACTAATACTTGCTACATAGTGTATGTAGTCATGCTCAAACATATCGGCGCAATAAAACATTAAATTAAATTTGATGGATGGATGGAAGCAGGATGACAATAAAAAGAAGCAATAAATCTGCCATCTCATCACGCATGGATAACTAAACAACATCACGCATGAGCCTGCTGGGTGCTGCCACCCTCACTCGGTTGGAAAAGTGTAAAATTACATGAGGTAACATCATATGGGTGCCCAGAGCCCCTAAGCGGAGTACTACACCTCCTGTGGCATGGTTCTTGGAAAACACTTCTCAGCACTCCTGTCTGTCTGTGGGCACTGGTGTGATAAGGCCGTGATGGGTTGTATTACTTCACTTGGGTAGTCCCGAGGGGAATCCCCCCTGGTATTGCTGTATACGTGTGTCTGTGTGAGTGAGTGTGTGTGTGTCCACACTAAGAGGAAGAATACCACCATTGAGCGCCCTGCGATTGCGCCAGTGATCCCCCCCTCACCACCACCACCTCTTCCCGTCCTCCCTCGCACTCTGACGTACAGTTGGAGCAGATTTAGTGACACGGAGATAAAAGCCTTCCTCTGTTTCTCTCTTTCTCGGCTTCCCCTCTTTCTCCAGTGTCACCAGAGCGCTGAGTGCCGGTGCCTTGGCCGTAGACATAGAGAGTGCATTCAGTGACACAATCACTTTTCACTTCTGCTTTGTGATTGCCAGAGTTCAGTGTGTTCTGTGTGCAGCATGTGCTCCCACACAGCACTGCCATGGAAGCATACTGTATAAGTATGTAAGCGGGAGCGCTAAGGCTTTTAGGCAAGGGCCATCCACACTAAGAATGGAAATTATAACTATAAATATGTCGTTTAGAAAAGGATTCTAGCTCAAGTGGAGGGCTGAATGCACAGCACAACTATGACAACGACAACAGTGGCGAATGATATTGTTTCAAAGCAATTTGATGAACAATAGAAACAAATAGAAACTTCTTTTTTTCTTTTCTTTTTTACAGTTTACACATTCAACACATCAGTCACATTCAACATGTTTACAGAATGTTATCATTCATCAGTGTATATGCTCAAATTATTATTGTTATATTTTTACTATTTGTAAGTCTTGGCCCTTAAGAGTGTGTGTGTACCCAAAGATCTCTCTATATTATAAAGCCCCAGACTTATAAATCTGTCAATGCTGTAGGCCTAATAGTTTATTACAACTTTTACTGGTCAACTGGTTATACTGGTCATACTGGTTAACTTTTCAGAGTGATTACACTTCACTCCCATATAAAAAGTGTTGCACCCAGGAGCAATTAACAAGAACAAGGAGAAGAATGTAAAGCATATAGTTACAGTATTTAGCTACCAAATATATGTATAAAAAGGTGGAAAAAACTGAGACTAGCTTACCTGGCAAATTAAGGGTTTGCTGTCACTGACAAGGTGGTGGATGGAATACAGCATGGTCCAAAAGGTAGAGGGGAAAAGGCCACCTTACTGTACATCCCTGAAAGACAACATGAAGAGGTCAGAATCAGAATCACCTTTATTGTCACATCACAGGTTTACAGGTGTAAAGCAGTGGGTGGAATTATTAAACAAATGTTGTGCGCTCTCCATCATTTTGTAGTTTCCGTGAGAAGAGAGAGGATAGAGGTAGAGTAAGAGCAGGAGAGAAAAGAAAAACAGGATAGAAACGGGGAAAAGGTGAGTTCTAAGAAGGCCAAGAACTGTGAAAAGGGCATGCATCTCCTGGATGGAGTTAGGAAACGTGTCCTGCCGTGCACATGGAAGGGCAGCAAAGATCCTGCCACACGTTGCTTAGAGTTTACAATAGCATTTCTACGAGGTTGTTCCTGATGCGTGGAGGAATAGTACTATGAAATGTGTGGGATATTAACCACTTTCAACCTGGCACTGCAATCTTTGGCATGTCATTATAGGCAAAAACTTTCCAAAAATGTTCAATGATATTCTATTCTTCAAAAGATTTGCTATTTGTCATGAAATTTATATAGAGCTTAAGTGGTTAAACAGCACTTTCAGGGACGAGCATTCAACACGTCATGAGAGATGCGGCTGACAGTTCACCTTGCATATCTGTTGGAGGCTAGAGAATGTGCACAACCAACTCAACACATGCAACTGGTGGACACGGTCGATTCATATCCAATTCTATGTATGGGTCACAGTTATAATCTCTAATCGCTTCCGTGTCGGCTATAATTTATCTGCTGGAATAATAAGGGACCAGACTAATCCGGATTATTGTGAGACTGTGCTGTCACGTCACAACAGTGAGTTCACAGCAGATGTTATTGTCTAGCTCACTGACCTGGGACATGGAGTCTTGGACAGACAGACAGACAGAGTGTGTTTGTGTGTGTGTGTGTGTGTGTGTGTGTGTGTGTGTGTGTGTGTGTGTGTGTGTTGATGCTTTGGCAGTGAAAAAGTGTTTTATTAGTATACCACTTTTTAACAGCCTGCTCAGGGGCTACAGATGAAAATTAGCTTTTGGCTAACTCTGGCTCATTTATGTGGATGTGAAAACTGACATGTTGATTGATTAATGTGCACTGTCCCTGATAAATACATAAAAAGTTTTAATTTTTTTTACAAGTGAGGAGGGAGTTTGATCTATGGAAACATTGCATCTCTGGAAGCCGAGATGCAAGGCTACAATAAACTACTACAATAGCAGGTCACTTGAACCCAGTGTTGCAATGCTGAATTGGAACGTGGTTGCACTCTATTTTAATGACGTGATGCGCACGTCGCTTAACACCTACACTACAGGTCACACAATGAACAATTGATATGCATCTAGGCTCATTCCTATGTTAATCCACCTGGAGTGAGTCAGGAGCCTTTGTGAACTTTGCTGAGGTGTGAATTTAAAGTAGTTTTAAATCTATGCGTGTGCCTGCGCATGCTCCTGGTCAAATAGGTTCCTGCACGGCGTGCAAGGCCGTCCCATGAGCAATGCAACCCTGCTTGAACCACAATGTGCTTTGATTATGTGGTTATGTGCAAACTAAGTGGTCTCCTATAATATTTAGTGATAATCACACATGTCAAAACAACAGTAGCCTAATATCCTACATCAGGATACTGTATGACACATTTTTGCTTTTTCCTGACAGCCATGAATGCTGTTCCATTTACTTTAACATTTCACCACTCTGCATACAAATTAGCCATCTAAGAATTTAGAGGAATGGGTGGAATATGAGTGGAAGTGAAATTATGGGGGGAATGTGTCTTGAAAACTCCAAATGATGATTGCACACTTTTCCCCTTAAAACCGTGAAGCCATGCATGTACAGGAGCTTGTGCATGGCTCCCCTGCGCAGAACCTTCTACACTACAGTATGCAGTAGGCCAGGGGTCTTCAACAGGGGGTCCGGGACTCCTAGGGAGTCCTCAGAGTTACTACAGGGGGGGGGCCGCCAAATCTTTTTGTGATATATTTTTTACATTAACCACTTGAACCCTAACATCCCTTTTCTGAGGAGAACTTTAGCCAAAAAAAAGCAGATCTACAAGCTCACAACGCCTCACGCTTGTAGATCGGCTATTTTTGGCAAAGGTTTGGTGTAGAGGGGGGGAAAAGCGCAGACAAAGTATAAAAAAAATTTAAAAAAAAGTTTAATCTGCAACCCAATTGTATACAATATAGAGGGGGTCCCTGCTGTCTCTCTCTCTCGGCTAGGGGGTCCTTGGCCTGAAAAACGTTGAAGACACCTGTTGTGTACACTATAGTATATATACAGTGGGGCAGCCAGGGAGGCTATGTGTCAGCTGGATTTCACAAGCAAGGCACGGGAGGGAAATCCCGAGGTAACCCCATAGACCCTGGTGGTGACAGCGGTAGTGTAGTAGTGTAAATCCGTGACTCCCTCAGATCACGCCGAGCAGCAACAAGCACTTCCGCATATTTTCTGCACTTTATTGGACGTAAAAAAGCCTTCACAACATTGCCTCCTAACCAGTTTAACTCCAACTGTAGCGCTTTTCTCAAGCTGACAACGCGCCTGACGACATCCCCTCCTCTTCGCTGCTTTAACTGGTGTTAGTTAGTGTCGCAATCACAAACCTCCACTCACATTCACGAACCTGGTAGCTTCTGTTTGTCGAAGCATGTTATCTTCCGATAATATAGTCTTTTGATTCCCAAATTTCCAGCATTTCCAACTCGTCTCCGATATGGAAAGAACCTGCCAACTATAAGTGTGTGAAAAACCTACACACACACACAGCGCCCACATAGACTGATCTACTACCACTGGAATAAAACCCCCAGGATCAACAACATCTACACATCGACAGGTTTCTAAGTAGGACGGTCAAATCAGCTGACCGTAAAACTATATCCTGCTAAATCAACTGACCAACATTATGGTGGACTTGTCTTTCGTGGCTGATTTTGTTAGCGACAAATACACAAGTGAGGAGGCGACAAATGCCAAGTGAAATCGGGGACACGCTTTACGCTAAAAATACCTGTCTACGACTATATTTGGCTTGGCTGGATCACAATCGCATCTCTAAAATAGTCGGGCCCGCCCCGCAGAATGAATGGGTTCTCTGGTATCTTACACTGCCTCGTCGCCCCGGTGCTAAATTTAGTAACAAGGCTTGCGTCAATCACGAGCCTCAGTGCGTCAAGCCCTGACCCCGCCCCCGAAGCACGATCATTGGTCCGAATCAGAACGTGGCCAGCGAAATACGCGCCTGATGATTGGCTCTCGTCGGTTTACAGTCTTCAATGGTTCCAGAAGCCCAGTTTAGTTTTGAGCTTGCCGGGCACGCTGAGGTCATTCACATGTGTGTATGTATTTATGAGGGCAACCCCCTCACACCTGACTGTCATAAGTAGTAAGTGTACTGTCTGTCTGATTAATTAACCACTTAAATCCCACATGGGTAGCCGCTAACTGGAGTCCCTCAGGGCTCAAACCTAGTGTCTTTTCTGTTTTCTGTTATTGTGGGGAAAGCTTTTGCTGAAAATAGCCGATTGACAAGCTCACAATGCGACGCAACGTGTCACGTTGTGACCTTATCGATCTTCTATTTTTCAGCAAAAGCTTTCCCCACAATAATTTAAAATATTGAGGAGAAGAAGAAGAAGAAGAAGAAGAAGAACCAAAATGTAGTTCTATCTGAAATACATCTGCTCTATGAAGTTCAGAGTGCAATCACCTGTACCTTACAGGCCTAGGTTATTCTGTGAAGTTATTCTGTGTGACATGTTTTAAGCTACAGGCCTTGCAATTACAGTAAATTAACACTTCTGTTTGATTGCCTAGAATAACCATGACTAAAATCTCGATACAAATGGATGTAGGCTTAGAAAGTAAAGAAGCAATACTATGCTTTTAATACCTTCCCTGTCCGTCCTTATTCATTTTCCTGGACCCCTGTGATTTTTGTTTTATATCGATCCTTATCTAGTATGTTTGTCAGGATGGTGTAAATTGGTCAATAATCCAAGTATGGATGTTGATCCATAGACACATGGATATCCAATATAGACAAGATCATATTTTAGAAGTTGAACAATCCTTTATCCTTGCACTTAAACCCCAGGATCCGTATTCTAGGAAAACTTTAGAAGAACATAGCAGATCCACAAGCTCACAAGCTTGTCAATCGGCTATTTTCACCGAATATATTGAGTGAAAACAGAAAAGGCACTATAGGGTTCAAGTAGTTAATAATCTTCAGCATCCGTATTGTGGGGAAAGCTTTCGCAGAAAATAGACAAGCTCACAAGCTCACTTGTCGATCGGCTATTTTCAGCAAAAGCTTTCCCCACAATAACATTAAAAAGAAAATACACTAGTAGTGAGCCCTGAGGGACTCTGGTTACCCATATGGGGTTTAAGTGCAACCACTCTGCCTCTTTTTGTCTCCAGCTCGGCTGTTGACTTTCCCTTAGGTTTTTTCTCTTACAACCATAAGACTAACCCCCCGCCCCTCTCTCTCTCTCTCTGTCTCTCTCTCACTCTCCCTCTCCCTCTCTCTCTCTCTCTGGCACAGCGCACGGGGCTTATGTTTCTAGTACTGTACAGCGAGGGGAGCAGCTACAGTGAGTGACGTCACCTCTCCCATGGCGTCACATTGACGTAGCGCATACCAGCCGCTCTATGAGGAGGCAGACTCACATAAATGCTCTATTAGACTTTCTCCCTCAGACCGCGCACATAAACAAACCCGCGTTACAACTTCACATTTGCAGCAGGCATCATCATTGACACACACACGCACACAAGGGATCGGACGCAACACACTCCTTGTACTCAAAGGAGTTTATTCTACTTTACTTTAGACTAAGAAAGAAGGAAATGAGGAAAAAAAGCTAAACTTTTTGCCGATTTTCATCTTGTAGCCTATCTTTCCAATATTACATATTTTTTTCCTTTATTATCTTTTTTTTATTTAATTTTTTATCTTTGGTGATTATTCTGGATATACACAGGATACTCTATACGAGGTTATTGCCATATGTAAAGACGGAACCTCTACAGCAAACAAGTAAGTAAATGGCTATGACATCTCCGAATGAATGACTTTACGTGATATTCTATAGATTAGATTATAGAGATGAGATGACCACACAGGACAGAACAAAATACGATAAAATGCAATATGTTCGTAAATAGCCTACTTGATATATTTTGACATTTGATTTCGACGCTGTCTGTAGCTACTCTCAAAC
Organism: Gymnoscopelus braueri; assembly: GCF_963280865.1. NCBI lineage: Eukaryota > Metazoa > Chordata > Actinopteri > Myctophiformes > Myctophidae > Gymnoscopelus > Gymnoscopelus braueri. The sequence continues at coordinate 33,680,445 of NC_137605.1, read as the reverse complement.
TTTCTGCGAGAAACCTGTTGATATGGCAATGCTTTGCTCGGCAGCACGGCAGTCCTATTGCCTGTAGTGTAGAGACCATAGGAATAGGATGAGTGCGCGCACGGTGTCGCCGGGGGCAGATGGAGCTGAATTTGAATTCAATTTACTCGGGGAAGGTATCATATTCTTTCCGGTTGTCATGGAAATGGGATGCCTCTCTCTCACTCGCAATGAATAGTGGACACACAGACGCACTAATGGTCTAAGTCGAAATTAACCTACATTCAGATAAGAACTGAGAGCTGAGCCATGAAACCCCTTTTTTTTATTTCATTTGACTTATCTCAAATCAGCTTTTGTCTCACTCCACATATTTTGTTCTATTTATTTATTACTGCGGCATGGTATCAATAGTTCATAATTAAGAGATCCACACGTGTGTGTGTGTGTGTGTGTGTGTGTGTGTGTGTGTGTGTGTGTGTGTGTGTGTGTGTGTGTGTGTGTGTGTGTGTGTGTGTGTGTGTGTGTGTGTGTGCGCGTGTGTGCGCGCGCGCCCTTTTCTTTCATAAATTCATTTTTTATTTTTAAACGGCTAGCAAATAGCATTATAGTCACAGTAAGTCACTGCAATTAGCTACAAAGAATGTGTCTGCCAACTTGTGCCAAACTATCTTTTTTTCCCCCTCATTGCCTGGCGTGAAGCAGGTATGAGGATTATACCTAAAAGGTGACTGTTGTTTTCCAAACAGTCCACATTGCCAAAGGCTCAATGCATGGAGTGTGAGTTGTCTCCCGACTGGTGGCCAACCAACCGTCAGTCAGCACTGCAGTCAAACTGTCTTCAGTCAAACTGTCTTCAGTCAAACTGTCTTCAGTCAAACTGTCTTCTTCTCTAAGTAGGCTACGCACTACGCAGCCATCAGAGGAAAAACACCCGTGTCCATTGACCATAATAAACCCACATTAATAGGCTATCTCTCTGTGAAATCCTTGTTGTGCCTGCTCTAAATGTTGTCCGTTTCCGCCATCATACACATGCATTCCATACTTTGCACTTCATGATCACACTCACCCGTTGAAACCGATATATTATAACTCTATGGTTGAAACAAACGCAAACATATACGTTTAGCCTACTTTCATGCTTTTATTTCATCTCTTTTCGCCTGTTCTGTTTCTCCCTTTTCTTTATTTTTGTTCTTTCTTTCTCCCTTTTCTATATTTTTGTTCTTTCTTTCTCCCTTTTCTTTCACATGTAGCAACGCGCACGCGCGCGCAAACACACACACACACACACACACACACACACACACACACACACACACACACACACACACACACACACACATGCGCGTGCACACCTGACAGTCTGGCTCTCTGAGCTAATTTACTGTACTTGTATATTTCTCCAGCCTCCTTTATCTCTCCTCTTTTCTCTCTCTGTTTGCTGGAAGCCTCGCCGCTGTCTGGCTTATTGGCGCGGGGGGCTACCGGGGGCTACCGGCGCTCCAGGCCGCGTGCTTTCCAGCTCTTGTGCCGTTCTCTTGGTTACCGGTGCAGGCGGCCCCAGTAGGCTATAGCTACTCACCCGTCGCCTGGGTGGAAAGAGGGGGTGGTGGAGGAGAAAGAGCACATATAGAAAACTTCATAGGACGTCTCAACTTTAGTGGAAGAGGAATCCCACGTATAGGCCTCCTATGTGTAATTTATTTGCGTGGGCGTTAGAATTACGCATAAGATTCAACCTGACGCGTACGATTCACCCTGGTCCAGGGTGAGGTTGTGAAAAGTGCATTTCTTATTCAGTCTAGATCAGGGGTCTTCAACAGTGGATCCGGGACCCCTATGGGGTCCTCAGAGTTACTACAGGGGGGCCTCCAAATCTTTGTGCGATAGGATTTCTTTTTTTTACATTAACCACTTGAACCCTAGCATTCCTATTTTGAGGAGAACTTTAGCCAAAAATAGCAGATCTACAAGCTCACAATGCCTCCTGGCTCCTGCTGCAAGGTGTTGTGAGCTTGTAGTTCGGCTATTTTTGGCAAAGAGGTTTGGTGTTGAGGGAAAAAAGAGAAGACCAACTAAAAAAAAAAGTTAAATCTGTGACACAATTTTATACAATATGTATAGGGGGTCCCCGCTTCATCTCTCTCTCAGCTAGGGGGTCCTTGTTCTGAAGAACGTTGAAGACCTCTGGTCTAGAGAGATGTTAGATAAAAGAAATGCATTATGTATCAATTTGTTAAATTGTTACAGATATGTGTAGGCTAGTCTGGGAACAGCGTACAAGTGAAAGGTAGAGCGGTCTTCAGACAGAGTCAGGAGCAGAAGCACTGCATCTGGGGGAGAGTTGTGTGGCAGAGAGGGGGCGCTCGGGGCCTTGAAATGTGCTTGGTGCTGCTGCGCTCCAGTGCAGTGAGTGAGAGAGAGAGTGAGACACAGTTGGGAGCGCAGGGCGCACGGAGGAGGCTTCTGCTGTTTCAGGTCCGACTTTCAAGCCAGGAGTTCTCTTGGATGAACCCTGATCAGGCGAATACGGTGGTAATCAGAGGCAAGCTATTGCTGTTATCTGACACGGATATATATTGTAAATACCCGGCCACTCACCTTTAGGGAGTATTTTTGTGAACTACATAAGTAGCCTATAACCTAATAGACTTATATAGCCTATGTACCGTTATTGTTTGATTGTATTTGCCCACAGCGGTGCAAGGATTAAAAACAGGATAATGTAAAAAAGGAAAAAAAAATAAGGGGAAAAAAAGAAATCTGCATGAAAGTAGCTTTATCAAAATTGTGATTCTTTAACTTTTTCGCATGCCTCCATTGTGAAATAACTAGGCTATATAATTTTGTGTAGGTATTCAAGTGTAATAGGACATTTGTAGATTTTTCTTCTGTTTTTGTCCTTCTTTTTTGCCATGACTTTGTGATTTATAGCCTATTCTGATTGCGTTCTTGGCACATTCCTTAAATTTTGCGCACAAGTCCACATAGCCTATATGTGCCATCATTTTTTTGTCTCTCTCCATCTGATTATCTCACTTAGACTACTGGACCAGATTTACTTTTTTTTACTTCTTTCTTCTTTCTTCCCCCCCCCCTTTTTTTTTTACAATTCCACGCTAATATTTCAAACGCTTATTTTTACTGGCGACTCGAGCCATATGTTGGCTGTAACCCAGGTGTCTCTATTCCAGACCCTGGTTCGGAAGAGCGCGCTCAGCCGAGCTCAGAGCACCGGCGACAGGACATCAGTTCCTCCGCTGCTCTCACCGACTCCTTTCAGCACCACCAGCCTTTCCCCATCCGTAGCCACAACAGCACCTCTCCTCCACCTCCGGGTGTCTCTGGGTGTCTCCTCTCCACCTCTCCACCTCTGGCACCCCTGGGTGTCTCTGGGACACCCAGCACCATTCAGCGCGAAGCTTTCTCACCAGGTAAAAAGACAGGTCTCTCGGTCCCGAGCCATTCCGTCCACACCGTCACTGAGTTGATGCTTTTTAACCCGTTCAATCCGGGAAACACATCTGTGTAAGCACTTTTAAACCATTATTTTATACTTTGGCTATTCAAAAATAAGCAGATATACAAGCTCATAGCGCTGCACCGAGTGCCGCACTATGAGCTTGTAGATCTGCTATTTTGGAAAAAATCTTGAAAAGTTGTGCAAATCTTTGAATATTTTTTTTTCAAGCAAATATTTTTTTACTCAAATATTCACTTCTGGGGGGTCCTCCCTGGAACAAAATATTTTGTGATGGGGGGTCCGCGGCCAAATACATATAATGTTGACATGAAAAAATTAAAAGGCATTTGTAGAATTGGCCTCAGGTCTTATCCTGAGTGTTCATAGTTCTACAAAAATTGGTTACTCTCACTCTCACTGTCTCTCAGAATTACATTAATAGGCCTATACTCAGCATCTTTTAGTCTACCATCCCCTCATCCGATGTGATATTTTCTGGTTTGCTGTAAATTTGCGCGAAAATAAATCAACAAGGCCTAAATTAAAAAAGGTTGGTGTGGTTACAGAAAAATACATAAAAAATTGACTAAAAGGAAACGATTTAATTTAGGATATTTAGCCTACATTGCGTTGTACCCCATCACGCTAAAATTAGCCTATATAAATTAATTGAAAATGAACATGCTGGTGATCTTTTGTGAGAGTGCGCGCGTGCGTGTGTATGCGTGTGTCGGCAGCCAGGCGCAGACCGAGTTGACATTTCAATCAGCAGATAAACTGACAGAATTCTGAGGCCAGCCGCATAGGCCACAATGTGCAGAGGGAGAAATCAAATAAGTCATAGATATCGATCCTCCTAATGACTCAACAAGGTTAAATGTCTTTAAAAAAACCTGTGAGACAAAATAAGTCAAATTAAGAGTGTAGGGATTTTCTTTTCTTTTTACTTTTTTTCGTCTAGACTGGAACCTGTGGAATAATTGCCCAAAGAAGGTCTTTATTATGGACCCATTATGTTTTTTACTTCTTTAATTTGACTATGTTCCAAACGGTATTTGGCAGACATTGCCCTAGGCTTAGGCCAATAGGCTACATACTTTAAAATAACTATTTTAACTTGTATGACTCTCCCCTTGTTCTCAACCTGTGTAGCTAAGTGTGTGTGTGTGTGTGTGTGTGTGTGTGTGTGTGTGTGTGTGTGTGTGTGTGTGTGTGTGTGTGTGTGTGTGTGTGTGTGTGTGTGTGTGTGCGCGCGCGCGCGTGCGTGCATGCGTGTGTGTGTGTGTGTGATTGGCCTGTGAATAGAAGGACAGTATTAATTCCCATATGAGAAGCCATGACATTTTGACAGTATCATCAAATGACGAAAACAAAAGGAAATGTGTTTCTGTATTTATGTTTTGTTTGTTAGATCTATGGCATTCTGACAATGAACAAGCGCGCTCAGTTATTGGAACAGCTGCAGTTTGTCCAGTTGAAATGTACACCACGAGGTTAGAGACCGTTTCATTACACCGCACTACCTATTTTGTCTAACTCTTGAGTTGATTGTCTTCACTGCTCACACAATTCAACACGCACACGCACGCACGCAACTTGCATGCGAAACAAAAGGAAATTGAGGTGGTCTCATGGTGGTGCTGGAATTTAAAAATACTGAAACAATTGGTCCCAAGTGTGTGTGTGTGTGTGTGTGTGTGTGTGTGTGTGTGTGTGTGTGTGTGTGTGTGTGTGTGTGTGTGTGAGTGTGTGTGTGTGTGGGGGGGGGTGTGTGGGGGGGGGGGGGGGGTGGGTGGCTGGATGTTTGTTTGTGTGGGCGTAGGCCTATATGTTTGAAGAGGTGCATGTTGTGGTGTGAATGCATGCAGTAAAAGCAGTAAAAAAAAAGTTAAAAGGTGAACGGTGAAAATATTTTGTGTTGAAAATCACAGGTTACAGAATGAGATGGGGGGGCACGTTATTGTCAGAAGGGTATGACTGTCATAAGAAATTGTGTGTGTGTGTGTGTGTGTGTGTGTGTGTGTGTGTGTGTGTGTGTGTGTGTGTGTGTGTGTGTGTGTGTGTGTGTGTGTGTGTGTGTGTGTGTGTGTGTGTGTGTGTGTGTGTGTGTGTGTGTGTGTGTGTGTCTTGTCAAGTCAGATTCAGCAAAGGCTTTCTTTCTTCACATGACACACACACCTATCCGGCTCTCTCTTATTTGATGCGTGAGTTTTTCCCCTTGATTTAATTCCGTAATGGTTTCTTTATAGCCTTACCTGCATCATCTGCACTGAGCGCTGGCCTGGAAGTCACTATGGCTCTGCCTCTGCCTTATCAAACTAGTTACGTAATATACAATCCACCTGCGTATGCGTGTGTGCGCGTGCAAGTGTGCGCGCGTGCAAGTGTGTGTGGGTGTGTGTAATCAGTCATGAGTGCCAGCGCACCCACGCGGTGTGTGATGTTTGCTCATGGGTCTTGAGCAGGGAACTGTCAACAGAGCGCTGCTCCCATTGACGCCCAACGCGCCGCTCTGCGCTAATCGCTCCATTCCCCTCGCGTCATATTTATCTAGTCAAATTGATACGGGACATATCAATCCTGCATGCATCCCTGCCTTTGTTCCGTTCCGCGCCTGCATGGATTATAACAAGTACTTTTATCCAAACTGATGCCACGCGGCGAATTAGCCTAAACTATTTTTGTGAAAAATAATAAATAAAATAGTTGCAGCCTACTAGGCTGCTTAATTCCGTTTCTGCTTAATTTTGAAATATTCCATTGATAATAACACTAACAATAGGCCTATAGTTTCCAATAGCTACCACCTTTTCATGCTGCGGGTAAACAAATAAATAAATGTCCTTGAGAAAAATAAAATCTAGTGACTAATGTAAGAAGTCAGCTGAATGACACATTCATTAGAGCAGCGTTTTAACCACAATCAAATCATACCTGAAGGGCACCCTGTTGGCTGTGCGTGTGTATGGGCTACAATACAACAGAGAATGATTCAAACCATTCATTAAATCGGGACAACATTTTTTTTTTGATGTTCATTCATGTGCGTCATGGTTTCTGTGTTCTTATCTTGTGGGCCACCAAGTGGGTTATGTGAAGACAAAGGGACAGGGGGGTCTGGAACTTTAGATGGGCGAGCAGGAGGGCGCGCGACTCGTGTCAAAACCTACGTGGTGTCAACGTCATCGAGGTTTTCTTTTTTTTCTTCTACAAGTGACCAGCTCAGCTCTCCAACCCACGTGGAAAACACACACATGCAGGCGCGCCTGTTTTTTTTTTTGTGCGATAGACCACAGTGAAAGAGCACCACAGAGTGAAAGAGCACGAGATTAGGCTAAAGAAAGAGAGTCTTGCTGTCAATCTTGTGTCAAGAGATGCAGGCCTGTCTCTGTCTCTGTAAAAACATCACCCTTCGTTCAGTTCTTCTCACCTCTTACTGGCCTAGCTACGAACAGGCCTATTGCAAAACGCCTCCAGCTCTACCCTGCGATATTGTGAGTCATTGTCAACATATTCTCCTCATTAAGTGTATTTTAAATATATTCATATTTTTAAAAAGGCCTATATTAATCAGCACATGATATCTGACTAACACAATTACAACTTAAAGAAAAAGGAATTTCATGATATTCTGCCTGTGGGCCAGACATATGGTGGACATAGAATGACAAAGATTGGAGGCAAGGAACAGAAGCAGCTAGGGGATGTCATCACACTCTAGACTGCAGTGGCTTAGTGTGTGTGTGTGTGTGTGTGTGTGTGTGTGTGTGTGTGTGTGTGTGTGTGTGTGTGTGTGTGTGTGTGTGCGCGCGCATGCCTGCGTAGTCATTTTACAGAGCTGTGTTGAAGGGTCCAGCATCACCATGGGGCTCCATTATTATTTAATGTCACCTCATCTGCTTTGCTATCATCAGACTAACTTGGCTAAACACAGAACAGATGCACTTGTGTGCACACACACACACACGCACACGCACACGCACACGCACACGCACACGCACACGCGTTTCCATATAGAGTAGATGGGCTGGTTCTTGCTTTGGTCGCTTTGCCTCAGAATTGTGCATTGATGAACTATGCAGCTTCTTATAACTGATTCTGAACAATATATGGGAAGTGGTTGAGTGTGCATTTTTGTAATCATGTGAAACATTTGAATCTTAGATAGATCTTAGATTCGATAGATAATAGTTTATTATGATATATGGCTATATAAATATACTATATATATATATACAATATATATATATATATATATATATATATATATATATATATATATATATATATATATATATATATATATATATATATATGTGTGTGTGTGTGTGTGTGTGTGTGTGTGTGTGTGTGTGTGTGTGTGTGTGTGTGTGTGTGTGTGTGTGTGTGTGTGTGTGTGTGCGTGCGTGCGTGCGTGCGTGCGTGCGTGTGTGTGCCATACATGCACGCATGCTTGAATGCATGCATATATAATGTTTAGTGTTTGAATAAACAAGTGTAGGAGTTTTGAAGCAGGAAACCTATTGAAAAGCAGTGGAAATATTTGTTCATAGCATTTCACATTTCATGCTGGTTGAACACAGAAGGGTACGTTCAGAAGGACAACACACCCACAATGTTACCAAACCTCTCACACCTCAATAAGTGACAACTGTCTGTTCCAATAGAGCAACATATTAATTTATATCCAAACCCAATTCTTATTCACGTGCTTATAAGGGCAATCTATGCCTCAAAGTCCTGACTTTGTGTTTAAATAAATAAACCATCATTTAATGCAACACTCCATTTTTCCTCACTGATTGACTAATGACTAATCTAGTTGTCTATACTAACACCCCCCTAATTAAATCTTTAGTTTAGTGCATTTGAATAGTATTAACGTGCATGTCAGTGTACAGTACATGCAGGGCACTGTCCTTCACTGCAACTGACCTGGATGTGTGTGTGTGTGTGTGTGTGTGTGTGTGTGTGTGTGTGTGTGTGTGTGTGTGTGTGTGTGTGTGTGTGTGTGTGTGTGTGTGTGTGTGTGTGTGTGTGTGTGTGTGTGTGTTATGTCTCCCTGGCAGACATGCCCTGTGTGCAGGCTCAGTACGGGCCCGCCCCGCCAGGCTCAGCCTACTCTGGCCAGTCCTTCAGCTACCAGGGAGAGAGCTACAGCTCAGACCTCTGCATGAGCCCCGACTACACCAAGCTGGACCTGGGCGGGGGTGAGATCTCTGCGGCGGCCGCCACCACCTCCCTCCCCAGCTTCAATGTGTTTGTGGAGGGGAGCTACGAGCCCAAGTCCTCCTGCCTCTACCAGATGCCCTCACACAGGCCCACCATCAAGAAGGAGGAGGAGAGCTACCCCACCGCCCCTCCGCTGGAGGCCATGTCCACGTCCATGTACTTTAAACAGTCGCCCCCCTCCACCCCCACCACCCCCTCCCTGCCGCCCCAGCCCGGCACCCCGTTCCTGTGGGAGGACCCCCCACACTCCCTGGCCCCTCCGTCACACAGCCACTCCTTGGGCTCCGGCCTGGATACGGGTCCCATCAAGCCTCCCCGCTTCCCACACTTCTACCAGCACTCCCCGCCCCACAGCGGTGGCTACGAGGGGCTCGGAGGTGGACTGGTTCGTGCCTCCTCCATATCCTCGTCCTCGCCGTCCCCCCACCCTCACTGCCCGCCCCTGGAGCAGCACATGTACCAGCTGCACCGCGGAGCCGGGGGCAGCAGCCTGGCCTTCCGCTCGCTGGCTCTCGGGCCCTGCGCCCCCCTGTTAGGGGACGGCCTGCCCTCGCCACCCCCGCGTGGTCCCCCGGGAGAGGGCGCCTGTGCAGTGTGTGGAGACAACGCCGCCTGCCAGCACTACGGCGTACGGACCTGTGAGGGCTGCAAGGGCTTTTTCAAGGTAAAGTTTAAACCTTCGTCGTCTCGCCGCCTTTGTTGTCATTAATCTAAATCACCATTGCTAACCTTTGAGGTTAGCAATGGTTCCCCCCCCCCCCACACACACACACACACATACGTACATACACAGTGGTTGCACACTCGTAGACATTTAAATTTGGGCACAGTCATTTCGATATTGTTGTCCACAAATACAATTTATTATGCTATAATTGACTGGTTTCCCTCTTCTCTCCCTGTCATTGAAGAGTGTTCACTGTAAAGGCATTGCAGTAAGCACAAAGCACCTGCAATGATTCCCCCTTAACTGAGATGAAAAGCGTGTTTATACATGTTTTATGTATGTGTGTGTGGAGGTGTGTGTGTGTGTGTGTGTGTGTGTGTGTGTGTGTGTGTGTGTGTGTGTGTGTGTGTGTGTGTGTGTGTGTGTGTGTGTGTGTGTGTGTGTGTGTGTGTGTGTGTGTGTGTGTGTGTGTGTGTGCGCGTGCATGCGCGTGTTTTTTTACAAGTGTTTGTGTTGCGTGACAACTGAGAGTGATAGAAATACATATCCTCTCCGAGACAGCCAGGGAAAAGTGCCTGCTACGCTTGATACTCAACCACACAGAAATAAAAGTGTGGTAAGAAGGCAGTGCAATTGGAATGCTCCCTGAAATCAAAGTTTCCTTTGAGTCTGTTTGTGGTCTAACAATGGCCACTTTGGCCACAATTTAGTACAATATGGGCCTATATGAGTCAGTTTGAAATTCCGCCTGGTGCATTTTGACTGTTGTCTCACATTCTATATCGGCCCACATGTGCACTCGTGTGCACACACACACACACACACACACACACACACACACACACACACACACACACACACACACACACACACACACACACACACACACACACACACACACACACACACACACACACACACACACACACACACCTACACCATAATACATCACCACCATGAGCCAGATTTTAGTCAAACAGATCTTTCACTTTCCATGCCATAAAATGACATGTACTTTATTATGCCATATATTTTCAAGACACTCAACAATTTCCCCTAGCATCTGCAGATAATTTAGTGCTTAATAACCTATATTAACCAGCAAGTCAAATTCAACTCTGATTCAGTCACAATGGAGTTGAACAATGCAATTTTAGTTTTATCCCTTCATACATCCAGTAACATTATTTCTTTAGGGGTAGCCACACAGTAAAATACTCAGTGCTCATTTAACTCTGAGAGTGTGAAAACATGTGGGTCCATTTGGATACCGACTCTGAGAGTTCAATTAACAACTGAGGATTTTGTTAAGCAATGCATTTGGTTGTATAAGAGAGAAAGAGAGAAATTAAGGGGCAGAGCGGACAAGGGTGCAAACATTGAGATAATTGAATAATGCCTCTGGTAGGTGGAAATGAATTATCCCTCTTTCCAATTAGTTTCACAATTTGTTTTTATTTAGTAATTAATGAAAGCAGTGTCTGGTGGCAGGACGCTGCAGGCTGTAGGAACGCGCACACACGCACGCACGCACACGCGCACACACACACACACACACACACACACACACACACACACACACACACACACACACACACACACACACACACACACACACACACACACACACACACACACACACACACACACACACACACACACAGACACACACACACACACACACACACACACACACAGCCTGTCAAACCTCACCACGTCTCCTTCATGCACACACAGAGTGAAACCAACCAGATGCACACCCACAGTCATCCTCATTCCTTTTCATTTTCAAAAATATTATTTTTGAGCACAGTGTCTATTAATCTGTTGGTTTTATATCCTCTTAAATACATTGAATTATAAATGGTATAGTTAGTGTTTGGGAATCTATTGGAGGCCTATTGTTATTTCATTAGTACAATTTTAAACACAGTTTCACTTTGCATTAATGTTACCTTTGAACAAAATAGTCATCACTCTGTGAGGGTTTTTTACCCAATGAAAAGGGTGACTTAAATGTCCTGTAAATATATTAACTTGCATTCACTAGGTTTTAATAGCACAGAGAATATTTAAATTACAGTGGCAATATATTAAAAGCTATAATATTATTGTGACAAAAGCTATACTTTTAATTCAATCAACATTTTTTTCAAAAACAGCTAAACCAATCTACAATCCCACAATGTGATGAGATGCGACATGTTGAAAACTTGTAGATTTTCGCTTTTTTGAAACACAGTTTCACAATAAAGTATAACATAATTACATTGTTTTAAAAGCTGCTGCAACTTGTACAGAAGATATGATATTCAATTTATCTAGTGAAGTAATGTACATATGTACAGACACAGATGCGCGCGCGCGCACACGCACACGCGCGCGCACACACACACGCGCGCGCAGCGCGCGCGCGCGCGCACACACACACGCACGCGCGCGCACGCACGCACGCACGCACGCACGCACGCACACACACACACACACACACACACACACACACACACACACACACACACACACACACACACACACACACACACACACACACACACACACACACACACACACACACACACACACACACACACACACACACACACACACACAATAATGAAATAAGAGTCACAAGCAGAAAAATAAATAATTTCTACCATATAACGCCCCAGCACATTTAATTAGAGATGGACAGCGGTGAAGAGGTAGTCATAGGCTACTGCGTGTAGAGAGAGAGAGAGAGAGAGAGGGAGAGACGGGGCAGTGTTTAAAGATCAGAGGGGAGGAGGCAGAGGGGGATGAGGGAGGGAGTGGGGGAGGGCCATCCCTGAAGGCTTTTAATTTAAGCCAGAGCTATTAGCACATGTTACATGTCATGAATCTGTCACTGCATGCCTGTGCGTGCGTGTCTGCGTGCGTGCGTGCATGTGAGTGTGTCCCTGTGTATGTGTGTGTGGTATGTACGTGCACCCTTCAGTGCCCATGTTTAAATGCTGATCAAATGCTGATCAGTCCATCACCACATTCTGAGTGTCAACATGTAATCTTTTGATCCTGACAATCTTTGGGTTTTGAAATCTAGTTCTTAAATCTTGATGACGAATATGAATTTCCTCAGAGATTTCTGTTGCTCATCACAAATTAATATTTAGGTGATTGTAGATTTTGATCTCTATACAATTTGTATGGCTATTGGTCCTGTTGATTAAAAAAAATCTATTTAATGAATAAAAACAGGAATCAGATCAGTGAATACATCCATGCCACCATCTGAAAGCACACAAGCACACACAAACACGCATGCACAGTCGCACTCACACACGCACGCACGCACACACATCCTGTATTGTAGAACCTGAACTGAATAACCTTAAGTACATGACATAGAGATTTAATAAGCACATTGAGAACATCTGATCTACAAGTTTGTGCATTTGTGCGTGCGTGTCCCTGATAAGTATCAGAGACTAGTGAGTTATAGTAAGGGGATATTAAAAAAATCTTGGAATAAATTCCTTACCAAAAAAAATCTTCACCAATGTGTTTGTAAAGGTGTCTAGTAACACATCTCACAAAGACTGAAATGCAGTTTCCCTAGGAGAATTTGTGACAGCTCCTGAAAGTACCTGAATGTACCCACCATAACCTTATGCAGGGAAAAAATCTAAATTTAATTCTGTTTTAAGTAGCATGTGAGGGGTCAAACTAGGGTGTTTTTATGATTCTGAATCCATTGCAAGCATTAGTTTTGCACCAAAACCACTCCTTGGGCTAAAAACGGCCATAGCCATCCTTTTCTAGGTATACTTTTTGTGTAAAAAGCCCATTGAGATTGGGCTGTTTTTAGCCCAAGGAGTGGTTTTGGTGCAAAACAAATGCTTGCAATGGATTCAGAATCATAAAAACACCCTAGTTTGCCCCCTCACATGCTACTTAAAACAAAATTAAATTTAGATTTTTTCCCCCTGCATAAGGTTATGGTGGGTACCCCAACTTTCAGCAGCTGTCAAAAATTCCCCTAGGGAAACTGCATTTCAGTCTTTGTGAGATGTGTTACTAGACACTTTTACAAACAAGGAATTCATTCCAAGATTGGACATTTTTCTGCTAATATCCCCTGACTATTAGGTAGGTGGTACAGTTCATGTGTGTAATGTCTCTCCCGAGGGGCCAGTCATGTATTACAAACCAGCATCATGAGTGCCAAGCATTCACAGCGTTGTAGAGATGGAGGGAGACAGGTACCACCTCACTCGTGAGAGCTCAATTAATTAGAATCATCGATCATTCAAAACTAAGGCTTTTACAGGAACCAGCTTGATTATAGGCCCTGGGACCAGACCCCATGAGGAAATAATTCACCAGCTTATGAATGTCCAATTTTTTTTAGCCCTCCTACATAAATTTGTGTTCCATCAAATTAGCCTACGTTTTTGTAGACTAGATTTAAAATCCTAAACAAATCTATAAACAGATACATATCTGAAAGTGGTCAGAATTTCAGATATTTTTATTGAGCTTTTCCCTTTGGAAAAAACAAACACACAATTTCTTGGGCTAATATCTTGTTTCTTGACTTTATATTGGTCTTGTTATCCCATAAAATAAGATAATACAGGCAAGATGCAGCCGGTGTGCTGATCCAGGCAGCTGTCATATCAACACCATGTTTAATTTAGACTACTATACGCTTAAACGGATGTTTTTCTCCACAACCGGATTAGTTTTGGTAATGACCGTAAGTCCATACCTAACTTATCCTTGCACACACGGGTCATTGACCATTTAAGAGACGAGGGGGGAGACAGTCGCGGCGATCAAGGATGTCATGGCAACGCCTCTCATCCAGCGCGGGCCCCCATTACGCACCAGTTCCGCCCTCACGCCGGAGCATATTGAATAATTGGTGTGTTATTGGTCTCCCGGGGGAATGGGCATGGGTGGCGTGAGGGCTTCATAATTGGATTTATTTGTTTTGATGTGTTTTACGGGCGTTAAAGAGGGAAGACTGACACAGGGGTCGACAAACGGCAACCGTTTGTCCAGCCACACACACACACACACACACACACACACACACACACACACACACACACACACACACACACACACACACACACATTCATGGAGCAGCACCTGTTTTCGAGTGGTGCAAGCAGGCTTATTTCCGTTTGATTGATCCACGCGCATAAATTAGGCTATTTGACAGTAAAAACACAAACTAATTATGTAGTGGTATTTTCCCCATTCTTCTCTGACTAGCACCATGTCGTGTGCTATAGACCTAGGTTACACGACACTTTGTGCTTGGTGGTGCGCACGGGTCCAGACAGTGACGAGCACACGGGGTGAGACACATAACTCAATAGAACTACATAGGAGGCTACTGTACTCTCTGTTATTATTGTCTTCAATCCATGAGAGGGGCGCGTCGAGCCCCGCACGGCCCGTTTCTGATTTCATTTTAATAAGGTCAGTAATAATCGCACAAGCCAGCCGAGGAGAAAACCGCTCCCGCAGGGCCCATTGAAGAGCGCGATGCGCGAGGCCCCGGAGGTGCCACGAGCTGACCCGCAAGCTTCACAAACAATCTGATCACGCGGCTCTGTGGTCGCTGTCCCCCCTGTCTCGTGGGACCCGCCTCGGCACGCCACACGTTTTATCACCATTGTCAGATCTGTCACTAATAAAATTGTCCCTTCCTGCAGGCGAGGCATGTTGGGAAATTAATTTTATCTAATTATACTGATGTCACCGTCGCCTTTCAGCGCGTAATTAAAGTCTGACCTGCGAGGTACCGCTCTCATTGTTTGGAGGGGTAAAAAAAAAGAAAGAAATTGAATTAAACAAATCAACTGCATTTTGGTGGTTGATTGTGTCCCTCCACCAGTGAGTGTTCAGATGCTGATATTGTGTGTGTGTGTGTGTGTGTGTGTGTGTGTGTGTGTGTGTGTGTGTGTGCGTGTGCGTGTGCGTGCGTGTGCGTGTGCGTGCGCGCTTGCGTGTGCGTGTCTTCCCTCCACAGCGCACGGTTCAGAAAAACGCCAAGTACGTGTGTCTGGCCAGTAAGAACTGCCCCGTGGACAAGAGGAGACGGAACCGCTGTCAGTACTGTCGCTTCCAGAAGTGCCTCAGTGTCGGCATGGTGAAGGAAGGTAAGACAAAATACATCGTCTTCTCGTTAGTTTACTGTACTAGATGTACGCCTGCCTGGTGCCACTGCCAAACCCTAAAAGCCTAGATTTGACCCCAAAGTCTGCACGGTGCAGTGTTATCTCTAATCAGGATATAATAGACGGTAATAGTGTGGCCTATAGCACAGTCACAGTCATCCACTCAGCTCTCTATTGGCCCCATTAATGCAAGAATAATGGGAGGTCTCATCGCAGAGAGGGACTCCCCCCTCTCTTGACAGTAATATAACTACCTGCACCTTGACACGTTAAGCCTGTTCCTTATAGTTAAGCCAAGAGAGTCACTTAGGAGCCCATCCTGTTAAAAGAGTCTCTTAGTGACCCACTGTCCTTGTTTTTGAGTCCTGCACCTGTGTGCTGGCCAGCATCCTGACACACCTGACTGCTCTCAGATTTAGCTGTGATGTGTTCGTGGAACCAGCCTAGCGCCCACACTGGCAGCAGGCCCACCCAGCTCTTTCAGTCACCATTTCACAGAGGTTTCTCACCTACACAGTCTCAGACACTAGAGTATCAGGTGTATAGGCTATACAAAACACACGCTCACGCACACAGGCTTGCACACACGCACACACGCACGCATGCACACACACACACACGCACACGCACACGCACGCGCACGCACACACACACACACACACACACACACACACACACACACACACACACACACACACACACACACACACACACACAATCTACTTCACTCCACTGCCACCTGCTGGCTACTAATATGTAGGGATTGCATGAAATAGATATAAATTCATGGGAAAGTAAGTCCTGCGCACTCACTGCTTGAACCCTTACATTTCGATGTATAGAAAACAACAAAATATTTCGTTTGATCTCTGTCTCCGCTTCATCTGCTTCTGTCTCTCTGTGTGTCTTTCTCTGTCTGTCTCTTCAGTGGTGCGTACTGATAGCTTGAAGGGACGTCGGGGCCGGCTACCATCCAAACCAAAGAGCCCCCTGCAGACGGAACCATCGCCCCCCTCTCCGCCCTTAAGCGTGCTCTCTGCTCTGCTCAGAGCCTACTCCCACAGCACGCCCCGGGACCTTGACTACAGCCAGGTACTCCTCCCTTACCTACATTGACATGGAGGTATACAGTATATCGCTTTCGGGCGGAAACTTTGTAAGTCAATTACACTTGAGGAAATTGTAAAAAGAACCTGGGTTGGGTTCTCCAATGGATCCAATGTAGTTATTATTTAGTCACAAGCTCTTACTTTTCATTGGTTCAATATTTTTAAAACCCACAGACAGACTTAACCACTTTCACTTCCACTCTCAAAATGTTTCAAAATTAGCAAAAATAGCCAATCTTCAAGCTTGTAGTTCTGCTGTTTTGGCAAATTCTGCGTGACACTCTTGTATGACAAAGTAGAGCATTAATTTACGAAAAAACAAAACGTTTGAAGTATGGAGATGCAAGGTTTCTGCCCGACGATATACACATGCCTCAAGAACTAATGAAAAAGTATCCCATTCACACCTTCATCGGCTTCGTGAGGAACACGGTTGTATTCGGGAGGTATTTATCGCTCAACTCTCTGCCCTCATAGTTCAGTGCTGCCGACCCTCCCACTTCCTCCACGGACGCCCTGCACATCCAGCTCTTCTATAGGCTGCTCACGGCCTCCATGGAGACCACGCGATGCTGGGCCGACCGGCTGCCGGGATTCTCCGAGCTTCATCGTGACGACCAGAACCTGCTCATAGACTCCGCTTTCCTGGAGCTGTTTGTCCTGCGGTTGGCCCACAGGTGAGGGAGGGGCAGGGGGAGTAGAACTGCATGTAGATGAGAAATGAGAGGAGGATGCCTGGAATGAGAGAATTACAAACAAACCAGAGAGACAGTCTACATGCCCATAACTACACGAGACAGTCTACATACCTACAACTACATGGCAGTCTATTATATATCCCTTAACTACATGAGAAAGTCTACATATTGTACTTCTAATTCATCACCCTACTTACCTATAATAATTACATGAATCAGTCTACATACTAACTACATGAGACACTCTACATACTGTACCTATATAACTATAAGAGACAGTCTACATACCTACACTGTATAAATAGATGAGAAGCATCACGTTAGTTCCTGCAGGAGTCCTGTGCCCAAGCTGCCTGTAATCAGCTGTCAGTCTGCTGATTGAATAAGTGTTTGTAATCAGCCACGTTTTTCTACACACCAATCACAGCCCATTCTCATAACAAGGTGGTCCATTTATATATGGCTCCCTCCTACACTGGATCTCTGCTACTACAATGCTGCCTTACACTCTACTGCTATTGCTGCTGTTCCTGCTGCTGGCAAAGGTTTTCCTCCACCACCACAGCCTCCAGCTTTCTATTTCAGAGTCTTGCACGGCTCAAAAGTTAAAGGTGGTGTAAGAGATAAACAAATATATATTCCGATTATATTCTGATAATCATCATGGCCATAGAGTGTTTGTCCAGTAATCAGGTTCTCCCTGTTTCTCCAGTTCTTTAGCAAACAGAAAATACATTTACAGATTGGGATACCAATTTTATCCAGTCAGGAGAGAGAACCCCACAAAGATCATAATTTATCAGTTTCAATTTCATAGTGCTCCACCTCCAATTTTGTCTGCTCATTCTTTTGTTTCATCATTCCAATTTGACTTGTTTAAAGTACTGTATCCTGTATGAGTCTTTTCATCCGATGGGATACAATTGGTATCCCGTTACCTGATTTAGCATAGCACGCTGCTTGGCTAACTCAGGGAGCATTGTAAAAGCAGAGCCATCAACGCCAAGCATGGAACTGTATTCCATTTATATATATATATATATATATATATATATATATATATATATATATATATATATATAATCGCCTAAATTGATTAGTCGGATTAACCACATAACCCTGTATTATACTTTGTTGTACAATGCTGGTGTACATAAATAGCAATCTATAAGCTCACAATGTGTCAGATTGTTGATCTGCTATTCATCATAATCGAGGCAAAGGTTTGAAATAATCGTGATATTGATTTGAGGTCATATCGATCAGCCCTATTAAGTCAGAAGTGTAGCTACATGAAAAAGGTTACATAGGGTACCTATAACTAGATGTCAGTTTAAAAAACGTCTACAACTCTCTGTCATTACTTTTACTTGGCATCTAATTCATGTTAGTTCCATGTGCCTGGTGTAGCCGACGGCTGTTGTGTTGGTGCATCTCAATTTAGGAATTTAGCAGAATATCCAGAGTAGGAGGAGTGGATGTGAGTAATCGCCATATGAACCGAATAATGAATGGAGTCTGTAGCTATGACAGCAGCTACACCCACAGAGTTCCGCTGCTCTTGTCTGATATCTGACGCACAGAGAGCTCTGTGTGTGCTCTGCAGGCTAAAACTGTGCCAACATTGTGAACTGTGAATTGACAGGATCAATTCCATCTAAAAGCTAGTCAGCTGAGGAACTGAATAGAACTATTATGGACAAAAAAATTACATATTCAATTCAGCTGACTGAAATATAAATGGAATTGACTGAAACCTCATTGACCTCTTGTGTTCAGTGAGCACCCTGTGTGTGTGTGTGTGTGTGTGTGTGTGTGTGTGTGTGTGTGTGTGTGTGTGTGTGTGTGTGTGTGTGTGTGTGTGTGTGTGTGTGTGTGTGTGTGTGTGTGTGTGTGTGTGTGTGTGTGTGTGTGCGCGCGCGCCACTGGTGGATACCTGTGGTGCCATTATGGCTGCCCCAGCCTGTATTTGCCTCTGAATTGCCCCGGGTTACCGCTCTGCCCCTCCGAGGCATGTGGCTGGTTAAATTTATGGGACGGAGGGGGGTTGGGGTACATGCTCATCCTTTTGTGTGGGCCGTCGTCTGGGTCAGAAAACCAACACGGTCAGTCACACAAACACACTTGCCGGCACAAACACTCACATCCAACACAACCACACACTGGTGATGTAGGATCGCAACTCTTTCCTCCGGCCCCCATTGTAGAGCCAGGTGCATGGTGGGTAGGGGATAGGCGGTGGCATAGCACACCCAGCAGGAGGGCGCAACAGACAGGGACACTGACTCACTCTGAACTGAGGAATCTGAAATGTCTCCATCCAACTCACTCACACGCACGCATGTGTGTGCGCACACACACACACACACACACACACACACACACACACACACACACACACACACACACACACACACACACACACACTAACTACTCCTCTGCCCATCAGCTAAACTCCCACAAAAGAAAGAAATCACACACAAACACAGCACTGTCTTACTTTCTCCTCTTCCGTGAGAGTGTGGGATGTGATACACACACACACACACACACACACACACACACACACACACACACACACACACACACACACACACACACACACACACACACACACACACACACACACACACACACACACACAGCCTATCACAGTGCTGATGTGGCCTTGTGCTGACCCTCTGTTGAACCCACATGCCTTTTGCCCCCCCCACCACCACCATCCCCCCCCCCCCCCCCCCCCCCCCCCCCCGTGTGTGCAGCTGAGTACGTTTGTATCTGTGTGCTTGTTAGTGTGAGAGAGTGGAGTGCCGGATGCGTGTGTGTACCAAGTTATGTATGTCGAGTAAATTTGCTCCGCTCCTCTGGGAGCGGTGTTGTAGTTTGTGCTCCGTTACTAAACAGTTTCTGTGGTTATTGGTTGATTACCGTGGTGATGGTGTGTAGTCTAGGGGTGGGGAGTGGCAGATATCCAGCTGTGCGTGTGTGTGTGTGTGTGTGTGTGTGTGTGTGTGTGTGTGTGTGTGTGTGTGTGTGTGTGTGTGTGTGTGTGTGTGTGTGTGTGTGTGTGTGTGTGTGTGTGCGCGTGCGTGTGTGAGCAACAGTGGTTGCTAGTGGTCATCCTGGAAGCTCCTGGGTTTTAAGCTATGTAACCGTGAGAATGTAAAGCTGACAGACCTGACAGAGAACATGGGCGGTCAGTCGGTACCATGTACCGGACATGGATGAACAGAGTTTAAAAGTTTCAAAATGGACAGAGGTCTGCATTATGCTATCACTGTACCTTTGACTGGATTGCAGCCATTGCTGCATACTGGATGTTTTGCCATCTAGCTTCCACCTCTCTATCCTGCCACTACAACATTAGGCTGTGAAAAAGAGGGAGATTTTCTGGGTTATCGGCAATCGGCCTAACACCGCCCCCATACAACAGATTAATACAATAAAATAAAAGTAAAAGTAATACAATAAGTATGTAAAATTAGAATTACTTTTAATTAGACTTCATTGCATAAGTCACGATAAAAAAAATAAAAAAAACCAGCACAAAAGTCGTTGTTTTTACTCGTGTTTTTACATTGTGTGTGTGTGTACCTGCGTGTATCTGTTGATACTTGATAGCGGTTAGAATATGTCTGTATTGGGGTTTGCACCAAGCAGACTGAAATGTAGAAGTGTACCGTGGGAACGGTTTCAATCATTTTCACTTTTCAGCAGGAAACTTAGCAGAAATGGTTTGAGTGAGTGCATGTCGCTCGTCAGGCAGTGTGTCTAAAAGACTGTATTTGTGTATGATCGACTGAGCTGATTTTGTGTTTTTCTGTCTAGGTGTGTGTGTGTGTGTGTGTGTCTGTGTCTGTGTCTGTGTCTGTGTGTGTGTGTGTGTGTGTGTGTGTGTGTGTGTGTGTGTGTGTGTGTGTGTGTGTGTGTGTGTGTGTGTGTGTGTGTGTGTATGTGTGTGTGTGTGTGTGTGTGCGCGTGTGTGTGTGTGTGCGTGTGTGCTTGTGTACTTGTGTGCGCGCGCGCGCGTGTGTGTGTGTGTGTGTGTGTGTGTGTGTGTGTGTGTGTGTGTGTGTGTGTGTGTGCTGAGTGGGGGTGGAGTCCCTCTCTTAAACTATAATGAGGATAATTAGACACACACGGTATTTCATCTCCTTCTCATAACTGTTAAACCATCGGAGAGC
Organism: Gymnoscopelus braueri; assembly: GCF_963280865.1. Lineage (NCBI taxonomy): Eukaryota > Metazoa > Chordata > Actinopteri > Myctophiformes > Myctophidae > Gymnoscopelus > Gymnoscopelus braueri. The sequence continues at coordinate 33,658,937 of NC_137605.1, read as the reverse complement.
AAATGTTTGTACAGGGTGTAATTTGAGGCTTGCCCCGTTTACCCCATTCATTCTCTCACTTTCTTTCCTTTCTTTCTTTTTTTTCTTTCTTTCTTTCTTTCTTTCTTTAACCAATGCCCACTGTTTCATTTTGATCAATTTTCTTTCCTTCTCTCTTCTCCAAACCTCCCTACCCTGTCCCTTCCTTTCCTCTCTCCTGTCCCCTGTCTCTCCCATGCTAAATGTGTTGATTCCCTGCGATACAATTTTTTTAAATGAAGGCATTTTAAGATATGGGAGGCTGTGCTCGAATGTAGCGCACTAATAGAGAACAGTCATTTATCCCACCCTCCCCCGATCCTGCGCTCACCCTGAGCCCTCTTGTGCTCTCTCTCTCTCTCTCTCTCTCTCTCTCTCTCTCTCTCTCTCTCTCTCTCTCTCTCTCTCTCTCTCTCTCTCTCTCTCTCTCTCTCTCTCTCTCTCTCTCTCTCTCCATACATCCCATCCTCTACATTGGCGCAATGGGACGGTGGTGTGTCGTGAGTAAATGATGGTTAAATACATCTGAGAAGGTTTTTCATATCCTCATTAAGGCTCTGTGTTTCCACTGCACACCACAAGCATGGGCACATTAAACCAACCATTCACCTAAACACACACACAGACACACACACACACACACACACACACACACACACACACACACACACACACACACACACACACACACACACACACACACACACACACACACACACACACACACACACACACACACACACACACACACAGACGCCAAGTATTCACACAGCAGCCCTCTGCCCTAACCCTTCACCCCACACAGCCACAAGGAAACGCAGGAATGTTTTAAAATGCTATAATTTGGAAAATACAACCTTAATCAGCTGCATGCCTGTGTTTGATGTGTTCGTTTGTGTGTGAGTGTGTGTGTGTGTGTGTGTGTGTGTGTGTGTGTGTGTGTGTGCGTGTGCGTGTGCGTGTATGTGTGTGTGTGTTGTGCGCGCCCCGTACGTGTGTGCACTTTGCAGCAACTGCCACTTTTTCTCATTGTAGTTATTGTAATTGTTTCCTTGCCCCGTGTCTTTGACCCTATTTACTGTACACCGGTGAAAGAGTGGCTTTTCAGCAGAACAGAACTCTATCTGAACGAAATAGTTGTTTCTTTTCAATCAGGCTTTGGATCCGGTGTGTTAAGATAGATTTGACATTTTGAAAAAGGAATTCCCCATGTTGTTATTGTACACTTATACACTTAATTATACTCGAGCCCTCCTTTTCCCTCTACACACCAAATATCTTCTCTGACAATAGCTGATCTACAAGCTCATAATGCACCGCGTTGTGAGCTTGTAGATCGGCTATCTTCACCGAATAGTCGCTCCAGAATTGGGATGCTAGGGTTCATGTGGTATATGTTGTGGAGGCTATACTTCCAGAAAAAGAGAAAAAATGAAAAACCCTGTGGGATAACAAGATGTACTGTATCTCTCTGTCGTTCTCCCAGGTCCATGCTGTCAGAAGACAAGCTGGTATTCTGCAATGGCTTGGTGCTGCACAGGTTCCAGTGCCTTCGTGGGTTTGGAGAGTGGCTGGACTCTATCCGGGACTTCTCGACCCATCTCCAGAGCCTAAACCTGGACGCCTCTGCCTTTGCTTGCCTGTCTGCCCTGGTGCTGCTTACAGGTAAATAAATGCACAGGACATCAAATCAAGGGTTCAAAAGAGAAGGAGTTAGTTTTTAATGAAATATATTTCTAAAGTGGAATGCAATGAATAAACAAAGGAAGGGCTTCCTTGCATAGAAAGGAATGAAGTATCTGTGTCATAAAAAAACAAAAACAAAACTGTAGTACCTCATCTTCAAAAGGTGGAACAAATATCACACATAACGAACAGGTACAAGGAAAAAACACATAATATAGGATTTATATGTATTTATACTTTTCTCACACACAGACATACACAGACTCATGCACATAGATAAAAGAATACAGACATCCATCCCCCCTCCCCCCTCCCCTTGCTCTCCTTTGTCCAGAGATTTGCCTTTTGCTCATTCAGTGGGACAGCGATCAGGTGGATGTGTCACACTTTGACGTCACGGATGCTCTCAAATGCACCCCGGTACACCTACGTGTTCACACACCTCCGCTGGCAATACGAACTCGATACCCTGAAGCACCTGCCGCACCTGTCACACACCTGCCCCTCTAATCAGTGTGCAAGTGTGAAAAACTTGGACGCACACACACTCGCACACGTGTGTGTGCCCAACTGTGCATGTGACGAGGCTAGAAAAAAGGCCCTTGGTATAGTACGGGAGTTTGGATGGCAGTAAAAACAGGCATATATTTAATTCCATGTGTGCCCAAGGTGAGAGGAGAAACTCCTTCAATTAGGTCCACTCATCTCTCTCATGAGGTCATTCTCACCTGCTCCAAATGTTACATTTGTAGTGGTTGCAATACCCCCCCCCCCCACCCCCCCAACACACAAATAGTCTCTTCACTTCAAGCCCTGTCCCCTCAGTCTCACTGCTCCACCCCCATCCTCTCTCTCTGGGGGAGCACTTAACTCTGTGCCTGATCGACCAGCTCACTGCGGAGCGGGGCTCCGGAATGGCGTTTGCGCTGCTCTCAGTGGCAATCCGCCACCTCGGCAAAGCACAGCGCGCACTGCCACCGCAGAGCCCGCTGGAGCTACCGGGGGCGATCGACCGCCTCAGAGTGGCCTGTGCAGAGAGGCGGGCCATCGATCCCCCTGTAGGAGCCCGCACGGAAAGAGAAAGAAAGGACGGGGCGAATGGAGAGGGAGGAGAGAGAGCGTGTGGCGTATGAGGGGGCTGAAAGTCAGGGTGAAAGGACGGCTGGAGTGACTCTGCAGCGCCAAACACAGAGCAAACAAAAGAGTCACATAAACAAACAATAAATAAGCCTCAGATAATGGATACTTCAAACTGAGTCCAGTCTTACAGCCTCCTTTCCCTGCAGAACATACAGTTTTGTAAGTGCGTGTATGTGTCCGCGCGCATGCGCGCGCGTGTGTGCGCGTGCGTTTATGTGTATGTGTATTGTGTGTACGCACATATACACAGCGACTGGACACCCTGTTCTCTGCAGAATGAGTTAGTGTCACATTAAGCCTGGTACAAGTGCCAGTGGAGTTGCTATGGGCAGCGGAGCATGTGTGTGTGTGTGTGTGTGTGTGTGTGTGTGTGTGTGTGTGTGTGTGTGTGTGTGTGTGTGTGTGTGTGTGTGTGTGTGTGTGTGTGTGTGTGTGTGTGTGTGTGTGTGCGTGCGTGTGCGTGTGCGTGCGTGCATGCGTGAGACTAATTTAATTTGGCTGCTCACATGGCCGAATAATCGGCTAATTGTTGAACACTTGTGTTTTTGTCAATGCCTTAGATGGCAGGCAGTATTTGTGTGCTTCTCTTCGTGCAAATGTTTATGTGCGCTGTGCGTACGTGCGTCTGGATGTGTGTGTGTGTGTGTGTGTGTGTGTGTGTGTGTGTGTGTGTGTGTGTGTGTGTGTGTGTGTGTGTGTGTGTGTGTTGTGTGTGTGTGTGTGTGTGTGTGTGTGTGTGTGTGTGTGTGTGTGTGTGTGTGTGTGTGCGTGCGTGTGCGTATGTGTACACAGTGTTCAGAGGACTTATTAAGTTAGAGAGTGTATTGATCTGCAGTGAGTGGGCCAGGTTAAGGCCTGTTAAGAACATGAGCGATACGGGCTAATGAGGTGCAATTCAGTATAAAACAAGATGTACCTAATGCTCTTTCAGCTGAATGAGCCCTGGTGCACGTGTGTGTGTCTGACGTATGGTTTTTAATGTCTCTCTTTGTCCGTCCACAGAGCAAGTCCCAGGCCTGAAGGACTCAAAGCGGGTAGAGGAGCTGCAGAATAAAGTGGTCTGTTGTCTGAGAGACCACTTGGGCTTTGGCCCCTCCTCTTCTTCCTCCAAGGCCACGCCTCCCCTGGGTCGCGTGCTGGGCGTTAAGGCGGAGCTTCGCTCTCAGAGGACCCAGGGCCTCCAACGAATCTTCTACCTGAAGCTGGAGGACCTGGTCCCACCCCCGCCTTTGATTGACAGGTTCCTGGACAATCTGCCCTACTGACATGTGGGCTGACTCCACTGACAAAATGCACATGTCCTGTTTTAAGCCTTGACCCCTGGAGCACGCATACACATCCAGCGGAGAGCCTGCCTCTCGCAGAGCAAGAGACAGAGAGAGCCAATCAAATGCTTTTCACTCAAAAGGGCAACCAATCAAGAGCGCTTTTCACTCAAAAGGGCAACCAATCAAAATGCTTTTTTCTCCCCCCCACATATGAAAGGCAATTACCCAAAATGCTTTACCACGTCTTATTTAATCCTCCTGTAATTCCTCGTGTGAGGAAAGGACGAGGAAGGTGAGGTGGACACCGGGAAAATTACATGAGACTTTTTATTGTCCTCTCTCAGGCTAGGTGGCAGCTCATCTGGATCAAAACAATTAGGAAAAAAAAGACCACCGCCGTGTACGAGCACAGTGTTCTGGCCTGTCTCGTCCAGCCATAGGATGTTGTTGGGGCACGGAGGGCAGGAGTGATGGATGCAGGCTCTGCGACAGAACGTTTTCAAATCTGACGATGTCCCAGGGAAACACGAGCTGCCACGTGGCTCCTAGTTCCTCCTGTGAGAAGAGAGGATGGGGATGTTTTGTTATTAAAATTCATCAGCACACTGCATGTGCGTATGTGAGCATAGATACCACAGTGGCATCTCCAGGACAGAACATCATAAGGAGGGGACACAGATCATTCATAAACATGTTGAAGTGGCCATGGCTCTTGTATCTAAGTGCAATTTCTTAAGTGCTATCTTATTAAAAAAGAAAAAAGGAACACACAGAGAAGGAACTATTTCATTTCAAACTCTAAATTATTTTAATACTAAGACACAACCTGTACTGTCAGCAGAGAGACTCTATGTGGCTCTAGAGAGCAATGGAGATACTGTGCACTAACGATTGATGACTGAGTCACCCAGACTTGAACTTGCTGTAGTATGTTTTCTTTTGGTCAATCTTTTTTTTATTTTATTAACTTGTTTTGAAATTAGAGGTTAAGTTGTATCATGGTGGAACGAACGCGAGCGAAAATTCGGCTTCTAAAGCACTTAACACCCCCGAGCGGGGAGAAAAGCACAGACACACACCCTACTGTACCTGCTCTCCGTTGGAGGGAAGGCAGCGAGACAAGAGGGTGCTCGACAGATAGCTGTATGGCCAGGGGTGAAACATTCCGCAGTCATGCTCTTTTTTTGTATTTGTTTCCATAGTGGAGGCCGTGTGAGCGTGTGGAGGACAATTGTTGCATACTGTCTAGGTGTGTATGCCTAGAGAAGCAGGATCATATGCATGGTGTGTTATTAAGCTGTTACAGAGCTGTCATAATGTCAAAGCAGCTCGACCTGTATTTGTGTCTCAGACCGTGGCTCTATGGGGATGTCCCCAGGCCTCCACCACCCACTCACACACTCACGGCAGCAGTTTGAAATATGAAAAAAAAAGAAGAAAAAAAAAAGATCTATAGATATAAATATAAATAAATATAAATATATATATATATATACAAAACTAATATTTTGAAGTGTTTTTAGCTTTTTCAAATATTGTGGTACGAGTTGTGCATTGTTTTTTGAAGAAGAGAAAAAAAAAAGAAAAAAAAAAGTTGCTGTTTTTTAAATGTCCCTCTTTGGTTTGAGTTTCCTGTTCGATTCTTTTTTTTTTCTTTCTTTCTTTTTCGGTTCACTGGAGTTTCTGTTCAGCACTTTGGAAATCATAAACTAGTTCTGATTATCCGGCCCCCGATGTGTCCAGCGTTTTTATGCTTG
>NC_137605.1:33633068-33650568 GCF_963280865.1 Gymnoscopelus braueri | reverse complement strand
TCCCATGAGTCCCTCCCTAAAAATGCAGTGGAGTCAAAAGCACAGAGTAAAAGCTTTCAAAAGCTTGCAAAGAAAAATGTATAAATTGCACCCAGTACTACATATACTTATAGTTACTGTCCACCACTGCATTTGGGTTTCCAGCCTATGACTTAATTAGCACAAGTCTATGTGCTTTAACCAATGGAGCCAACAGGGCGTCTTCCTCCCAACCTGTTTTAAAAAGCAGCCAGGCAGACCCCCGGCCGGATGCAAGAGATGGAGTGGAGCCTCAGCTCCCTGGTGACTTCCTCTCCTGCTGACAAAACTTCCTGGATTAGCTTGGGACGGATAGCACCTGAGTCCTAGGTGTAATGCACGCGCACAGCCGAACAGTGAGAACACTGGGCACCATTTAAAATATATATTTATTAATTTTATATTTACATTTATTTGACAAATGAGGGGGCAAATACATACATTTTCTATTTTATTACATTTAAAGGCCCAATATTTCTACAAATTCTATAAATTGCTATACAAAACCTGCACGTGCCGTTTATCCAGTCATTTGGGGGATAAACTAGAAGTTGAAGGGTGCATTTAGGTCTGATAATGATGTACCTGTGCATGTTAAAATCATGTATACTTTACATTATTCATTTCCGACCAAAGCATACATTTCTTCTTCTTCTTTTTTTTTTACTTCTTTTTTTTTACATTATCAATTTAATGTTGAGGTGCCCACAATGTATTAGGTGTCCTGTCCACTGGACCTGTATCCAGAGAGGAAAAAATTAAGAAAAACATAATTATATTCAAAATAGAATAATTCAGACATGGACTAACACAGTGGTTCTCAACCTTTTCACCCCCTTTTCACCCCCCCCAAATAATCATATTTCAACTGGGAACCCCCCACCCTGACAAGCACTTGGACTTGTAGGAGTTGAGGCAGTACATTTCGGTTCCACAGATAAATATTGTGAAAATAAATATTGTCACAATAATTAATATTATTTGACAATTTGGCCAATGTTTGACCAGTTTTTATAGCATAGTTTGTTGATTACTTTTGATGCTGTAATGGTCTTTTTTCTTTTCTTTCTTTCTTTCTGTTTTTTTGTTTTGTTTTTAAGGTCCTTAAATTGTCTTTACTGTCATCATCCTCAGGGACCCCCCCCCCAAAAAAAAAAATCATGTGGCCGACCCACAGGTTGAGAACCACGACTGGACTAACACACGCTTTGGGTTCACGTGTCTGACACATGTGTGAACCCAAACATTAGTCTTAGTGTTGGTGTGGGTGCATGATGTGGGTGTAGAGACTTTCACTGTCAGCTTCATTCCACCCTCTCTGTCTGCAGCTCTGCCCTGGGAGGCCCCCTGGAAGTGGACTCACACACACACACACGCACGCACGCATGCACGAATGCACGCACACACACACACACACACACACACACACACACACACACACACACACACACACACACACACACACACACACACACACACACACACACACACACACACACACACACACACGCGCACACACACACACACACACACACACACACACACACACACACATGTAAAGTAACTAAGTATACATTTACTCAAGTAGGCTACTGTACTTAAGTACAATTATGAGTTGTTTTACTTCAGTGGAGCATTTCCAATTTTCATTACTTTTACTTCGACTCCACTAGATTGAGGCAAATATTATACTTTTACTCCACTAAAATTATTTGAAAAATGTAGTTACTATAATTACTTTGTAGATTTTGATTATTACCAAACATACATATCCACTTCAGCATATACATTTTGGCCATTTGAAATTAGCCAATCTATAAGCTCACAATGCCTCGATTCTAGATCTGCTATTTTCAAAATATATTTTTTTTAATAGATTTTAGTTGTGAAATGGGACAATCTACATGATTCTTCTACTCAAGTACATTTTTAATTCCGGACTTTTACTTGTACCAGAGTATTTATACATTGCAGTATTGATACTTTTACTTGAGTAAACAATGTGAATACTTTTTCCACCACTGCACACACAACAACAAGGGCAAGTGATGGAGTTAAACATATGTTTTGTGGACCAGATTGATATGATCTAGAACTATCGATCTAACCAGTCAAATTAATATAGTGATGTCTTTTTGGGCCTGTACTTTAAACATGCTTTCTGTAACTACTATACTTTCCCTACCAAGGCCATGTAGCTGGCTCCATAGCTATCTGGGGCCGGCTCCATAGGTTTCCAATCAGTAAAAACATGTCTTGGTCAACGCTTTGTGATCTAATGTCCTAATGACCTGTATCTCTGTACACGACCTATATCTCTGTATGACCTGACATTGTCACTAATTTACTCTGTCAGCTGTCACCCTGTCACAGATAAACCTGCCACATGTCCTATGATATCGAAGGGATAACTTGTTTATGAAACCATAAGATGTACACAAGGATACTATAAGATGAACAACAACTTATTATGATGACACCCTGATGCCTGACAGCTCATCCAATATGATCTGACGTCTGAGGGTCTTAACCAATCGTTAGGATCCACCTCATATCTGATGTCCGGACTCCAACTTGTGTATAAATACTATTGCCTGTCTTTGTAATGGCAGAGAGATACTTTTGCTGTACGGTGCCTCGTGGATTGATTCTTTCTCTTAATACAATGTCAACCTTTTAATTTGAGAACCGGCCTGTGTCTGTCTTTGATTTCGTCTCATCCTTTTTACACTGGGTTTTCAGCTGTTTAACTACAAATAGTTATAAATAACATAGAGCAGGATTTACGACCCTTTATCAACTCTATTAAAAGTCCCCTATTGATGTTTATTATCCTTTATAGCGGCCCTCGCTTTGCTGAGGATCTGTTGAAGACTGAGTGTGTGGGGGGTTGGCCTAAATGTCAAAGGTAAAAGCTACTTCCAAAAGAGAGACGTAGACACGCAATATACCCACACATTGCTTCATGTGGGACCAGGCCACCAGTGGCGTCATTTGGGGTTGCAGGGGATGGCAATTGCCACCCCCTAGCTTTCACATTTAACCTCAAAATTTCCGCCACCTCTAAAGCAGGTTAATCTGATTTTAGATTGACACTTATAGACACTTGTTTTCTTTCTGCAACCATATATTCATGAATCACTTAGCCTCCCTGTTCTGGGCATGTCATTATACTTTTTTTCTGTTATGTCCTATACCTTTTTTTTATAGCAAGAATAGCAGATCTACAAGCTCACAATGCATCACATCGCAGAGTGTTGTGAGCTTTTCATGCACACACAACCACACAACCACACGACAGTCGACACGACACGCACATGTCAAGGCAGTGAAGGCACACATAATCAATGTTATTTCTCCAACTGGATCGATGGTGTGTATTCGTGCTGTCAATAGTGCAAAGCATAACAGCTGAAAGATGAAAATCTAATTGACAGTTTGGCGAAAGGAAAATCAAATCAAATCCCTCATCTCCTTGCCGAGAATATTCAATAGCCCACATCAACTTTAATGAAGAGTTCTGTGTAATTTTAGCAAAACTTAGCTGACTGTGGTGGCCCCGTGCTGTGATGGGATGGGAACGAATCATGGGGAACGGACATGTTCTGACCGTGGGTTTGTGTCGGAAACAATTCCTGTGCGCACTAGGAAGAGATAAGTTGTTTACAAACAAGAGAGAAAGAGAGAGAGACCATGAGACAGAGAGAGAGAGGCTAGAGAGATAAGTGTCAATGTGTCGTACTGTTACACCATAAATATATACCGAAACCTAATCGAAAATCGAAACAGAAATGACAACGTCTTGACAGGTTTGATCTTGGCAATTTTCGGTGAATAATCGTCTTCAAAATTTGTATCGGTGAGTAATTGCATGTTTACTACGCCATATTGCCTTGTTAATAGTAACTACTATCGTTACTATTGTTGTAATAACTTGTCTTGACCACTATAGTATACTGTGCTCTACCAAAGATATTCCAATATACTACACTGACTACACTACACTACTTTGCATATAGGCCCAGGGTGTATAAAGCTACGCTATATGCCATAGAATCTTAGCCTTGGACCAAGACTATCATAGATTATATAGATATGCAGATGTAAAAAATCAATCAAATACATCTATGATAGTCTTGATCCAAGGCTGATAGTATCTGTGGTATATATAGCTTAGCTTTACACATCTATGGCAGTTGTATTAAAGCTTGCAATGGGAGAAATCACAGAAGAGAAATCACACCCAACTGAACCAACTCTAAATGATTAGCCTTGGATCAAGGCTTATCACAGATGTATTTGATCGAGTCTGACTTTTGTTTTCGTATCTGAGCAAAAGTCAGACTCGATCAAATACATCTATGATAGTCTTGATCCAAGTCTACAAAATGATTTCTCTATCCATACGAATCGATTATAAAAATGGAAGCACATTTTAAAATGTGCATGTTAAGTGTTGCAGACTACAGTGATATTTGATGTGTTTGTGAACACCCAGTTTTACTTACCGGTTAAACAAGAAGGGTAACATCCAAATTACCTAGAAATATGACACCTAAACTCATGGTCATAGACTGTCCAAATGCTGCTGAAGTTGAAATAGTGGTAGGCTATTTCCATCTGGCGATGCGTTTGCTTATCTATATGCACTGTTATTGGATATAGTTCTAACAGTTAAGAGTTGTTCCGATACTGATACCAGTATTGGAAAAGCTGCCGATACTGCCTAAAATGCTGGTATCGGTAGCGGTGAGTATGGCAGTCTGTGCCATTCCCATACCACATCACATGATGATATGTAATTTACAGTAATCAATTATTTTGTATTTTGAATGCTTCAGTTGATGTTGCACTACTGTTTTATATATTTAATTATTTTTATTTAGACCAGACAAAATGGTATCGGTACATCACTACTAACAATAATTTAATCTACTAAACACACCACTTCTGTAGCCTCGGTCCCAGCCTCACTCATCTGCGAAGAGAAGAGCCTGGTCACGACCTAAAGCAGCGAGTGTCTAGGAAGTCCTGTGTGGGTAGGATTTCCGTCGTACGCGGTTCCCCCGGAAACGATATTTTTTGACCAATCACAGCACTCGTTTCATTCACGGATAATGTTGACAGATTTGTAAAGCATCAACGTCATTTCCTTGGGCGGTACTTCCGTCAAATTCAACCGTTTCCGGATGTCACTTCCTAGACAACCAACATCCCAGGTCTTGCCCAGCGTGCCACTTCTGTGGATGAGCCTTTTTCCTCACGTGTGTGGTGTGTGTGTCTCCCATTTGAGCTCCTCCTCCATGTGTACTCCGAGGAACTTGAACTCGCTCGCTGACCCTTCCCCTGTCTATACAATGATCTTTGACTAAAATGATGACACACTTCTGACTTTCACAGTGCATAGGGGTGACAATGGAGACAGACCAGTGAGACGGGGAATTGTGTGACCTAGACCCAGGTATTGCCTGTTGGCAGTCAGTTGGTCTCATGGCCAACAAGTTGACACTGAGGCGCCTTGAGGCACCAATCCACAAGTTCATTAAAGTGGCACTACCCACAGACCTGGAAAGACTGCAGAAACATCACAGTAACATATTGAAGGTAATGGCCAGAAATCTGACAGAACAATGAAAACCCATCTAACACACACTGTGTTCTCTGTCTGTCTGTCTGTCTGTCTGTCTGTCTGTCTGTCTGTCTGTCTGTCTGTCTGTCTGTCTGTCTGTCTGTCTGTCTGTCTGTCTGTCTGTCTGTCTGTCTGTCTGTCTGTCTGTCTGTCTGTCTGTCTGTCTGTCTCTCTCAAACACACATTTAACATCTTTATTTGCGTACACATTTAACACAAATTCTTGAACACAAACAATAGTAGATGCACAAACTTGGTAAAACTCAATAAGAAGTGTTTCAGGATACAGATCACAGGTACAGGAAGCATCGCCTCCTCCATATATGGCGACTACCAGTTATCACAGACACTGAACAGCCTTAGCTCTTGGCTTGGGCATTCCTGCAATCTGCAGGCCTCTCACAACTGATTTATGGACATTACAGAGGCTTCCAAATATGAACACAAGCAGTTTACATTTGTAACCAAGCTCTATAATACCATCCTTAAGACGTTGGTAAGGAATGCCTCTTCCAGGCTGTGGTCAAATGTACATGCCACTTCCAAAATGGTCACTTCTCTACTGTCCTCAACAGTCAACAACAACGACAACATCTGGTGTATTAGCTGTGACATCTGAAAAGGCATCATTTTCATTATTGCACATGAACATGGTAGTTGAAACACAAGAGTGCTTATACATTTGGGCAGATGATGAAACATAGAACTTGTGTCCTTAACTAATAGGTCAACAATTATGTCGTGCCTAGCAATGTACATTCCCTTATATACATGGCAGCCATCCAGAATATGTGACAGAGTTTCAGTAACCGGAGTGTGGTCATGGTGCAGACAATGAGGAGGAAACGTATTAGGTTACCACAGAGAAAGATTGAGTCTGGTGGAAGGACCTGTAATCTGGCACACACACACACACACACACACACACACACACACACACACACACACACACACACACACACACACACACACACACACACACACACACACACACACACACACACACACACACACACACACACACACACACACACACACACACACACACACACACACACACACACACACACAGAATCACATTCAGATCTATGACTGATCATGTCTTCATCATTCTTGCAGTTCCAGACGAGCCAACAATGGGATCGTCTTCATCAAGAGCACATCAATGCCACCAGAACTGTGCAGGTATATCATTGTGTGTGTGTGTGTGTGTGTGTGTGTGTGTGTGTGTGTGTGTGTGTGTGTGTGTGTGTGTGTGTGTGTGTGTGTGTGTGTGTGTGTGTGTGTGTGTGTGTGTGTGTGTGTGTGTGTGTGTGTGTGTGTGTGTGTGTGTGTGTGTGTGTGTGTGTTCACACATGACCATCACAAACAGGATTATTTTTATTGACAGTTACATAATGTTGTATGTGTATGTAAGTGGCCTCAATTACCAATCTGATTGTTATTTTTTTGATAATTATTATTATTATATAATATATTATTATAGGTATTATTTGATAGAGATAGTAGACTGACTAACTACTTCTCCAAAGTGAGTGACACACACAGCCACAATACTAGAGACAATGATCTGGTACTTCGGTACTACCTAAATATAGAACAAACATGGGAAAATTCTCCTTCTACTACTCTGCCACCAAAATGTGGAATGCCCTGACACCGTCCATTAAAACATGTGAATCACTGGTTTCTTTCTAAATTGGCCTATCTATCAGGAGACCGCACGGGGAGGTAAATGCAAATTCCCATAGAAAGGAGGTGTCATTCACTGCTGCCGTTTTTCTCCTTTGTACATATAATGGTTTGTTTTAGTCGATGACATGTATTATTGTGTAAATGTTTTAGGCTATGTTGATGCATTGAATACACGACCCCAGGACCCTTTTGTGTTATCCTATTAGCCTTTTAGCCTTAATGTCTGACTCTACCACGTTTACATTTCTGACTAATAAAGTATTCAATCAAAAAAAAGAAAACATGCAGGAAAGGGCTTAGGGTCGCATTGGAACCTGGGTTTGCTGTTCAAGGACTGAGCCTTAATGATATGCACTCTAGCAGGTAAGACACTGGTAGAGGTCCTGGGTTTGAACCCGGGTGCCTGTGTGGTTTTATGTGCTGACGTGAGTTTTCCTCCCAGGTGCACCGGTTTCCTCCCACACCAAAAGACATGCATGTTAGGGACACACTCCTTCCATTGCCCTTCTGGGTCTTTTCTGCAGGTGCCAGAGAATGGTGTTGACATGCCTTCCATGTTAATACGAATCTTTTCTTAACCCATTAAGACCTGGAACTGTGTCATTTTTAGATTTGAGCTAAAAAGCATTATTTTACACTTTGGGCTATTCAAAAATAGCAGATCTACAAGCTCATAGCGCGGCACCGAGTGCCGCGCTACGAGCTTGTAGATCTGCTATTTTTGAAAAATCTTGAAAATGTGTCAAAATCTTTGAATATATATTTTTTAAAGCGAACATTTTTAACTCAAATCTTTGCTTCTGGGGGTCCCTGGAACAACATATTTTGATGGGGGTCCGCGACCAAATACATATCATTTTGGGGGTCCTGGACATGAAAAAGATTGAGCACCACTGATATAGAAACATACGTTTTTCAGAAAACTGTTGAGATTTAGGAGACGTGTAGAATCGGCCTCAGGTCTCAATGGGTTAAAATAAGCGGTTAAAGCTGCACTATGCAACTTTCCTCTTCTACCCCAGATTTGAACCCGTTTTCCTGCGCAAGTGCTGACATTTTTACCATTGAGCTAATAGAGCCTTCCTGCTTGCTCAGGGGATACATTGAATCCTGACCCATCAGGTCAAAATTCGTGTGACCTTTGACACCATCTAAATGTCTCCAATAGAAGAGCAGGGAGACAAAATACAACCAACCCAAAAGTTGTATTGTAGTCTATCATGATTGGATAAAATTACATTGTATTTAAAAAAAAAGTTACATAGTGAGGCTTTAAATAAAAGTAAAACAAAAAAACAATCCTTTAAAAAAAAAAATTGGGGGGGGGGTTATATTAGCGAAGCAATTTCAGGGTAAATCCACATCCTGCGATTTTCTTTGAACCTTGTGGGTGTGCGTGTGCGTGTGTGTGCACGTGTGTGCGTGCGTATGTGTGTATTTTCACGTGATGGGTGTGAAGTGTCTCAGGGGATACTCCACCCTGGAAACCAGTATGTCTCTGAAGGTGAAAGAACCCCAAACACACACACACACACACACACACACACACACACACACACACACACACACACACACACACACACACACACACACACACACACACACACACACCTGTCCTCTCACCATTACCCCTTACACCCCAGGGACAGGCGGAGTGCTTTCCCATGTCTGGTCATGGTGTTAATCTAGCATAGGGGGTTAGTCTGGCGTGTGTGTGTGTGTGTATGTGCGCGTGCGTGCATGTGTTTTCACAGGAAGTGGGCTCCTTTGCTCTGACGAATATTTCAGTTCCCTTATCTATTTTCAACCTTTAAATTTCATTCACCCCGGGCCCTCTCTGCTTTCTGTGGAACACAATCACCTTTCACATTACCGGTACATTACACTAGTTTATCGGTCGCATGATTGTATGTAAGTAATGCTACGGTGGTTTGTAAAGAAGGCAGACGTTCTACCAGGGTTTGGCTGATGCTGGTTGTTGTTTGTATTGAAAATAGCCGATCTACAAGCTCACAAACCGTTGCAATGTGATGTGTTGTGAGCTTGTAGATAGGAGCTTGTAGATAGAGTGGGGACCCCCCCCCACATGATTTTGGGGGGTCCCCAGATGACCGTGAAGTGACAAAGACAAAGACCATTACTGCATAAAAATGTATCAACAAACTATACTATAAAAACTGGTCAAACATTAGCCAAATAATATAAGAAAGCGAACAATTTTTTGAAACAATCAAACTATTTTAAAATAGCCGATCTACAAGCTCACAGCGCCTTGCGTTGTGAGCTTGTAGATCGGTTATTTTCACAATATTTATCTGTGGAACTGAGTGCATATCAGGGTGGGGAGTTCAAATATGATTATTTTGGGGGTGTCACGGCCTGAAAAGGTGGAGAACCACTCTCCTACCAGACACGCAGACAGACAGCTTCTGATAGATGATGTGTACCGCTGTTAGTCCTGATAATCCCTGGAGAGCGATGGATACAGCCTCTGTAGCCCCACCTTTAGCACAGCAGCTAAATGTCTGCAATTCACTGTAATGTGGTTCATTTGGTTTCGTTTTATCCCCTATATTTTTGGAGTAATCTGTGTTAATGGTTCATTTGCATCAACCTCTTTTGTGTTAATCTACTAACTAGTGTGTATGTGTGTGTGTGTGTCTGTGTCTGTGTGAGCATGTGTGCGTGCTTGTTAGTTAGGAAGAGACAGACCCAGAGAGAGGGAAAAATGCAACTGCTGATGAACATGTGTGTATGTTTATTCATGTTGTGTAATTAGCCAGGTTTGTGGGCTGTGTTACTGGTGGTGCATTGACCTCCTGAGCCTCAGCCTGCAGGCTGGTGGCAGGGATGTAATCCTCCTGTCACCCCCAGGGCACGGTGGGATGAGGACCACCCAGCACAGTGTCCCAGACTAGTGTGTGTTACTGTTCTGGTGGTTGATATCAGTGAATGACTTGAACTAGGACCGCAACAGTTAATCGAACTAATCGATTTAATGGATTGTAAAATATCGATAATCGTCAACTTCATAAAATAAAAGATTAATAATCGGTCCTTGTTTTGGTAATCTGTCATTAAAGGCCAAAAGTTTTTAAAATGTTCAAAAGAATTAAAAAAATAAAGAAAAACCGCCAAGCTCATTTTTCAACTACATTGTTGTGCGACGAATTGTAAAATGACGCTTTAGTAGTTAATCGATTTGTTTATATATATTCAAAATAATTCTATTACAAAAAAAACGTGCTTCTCGATTATTCAATGCATCGTAAAGGTATTCAATAGAATAATCGCTAAAAGGAGAATCGCTATTTCTCTAACTAGAACCTGCTCTCTCTGTCCCTGCAGCAGCTGCGGGCCAACATGAAGGAGATGGAGAAGCTGTGTGCGCGCGTCCGTGCCCAAGACGCTCCGGACCTGCAGAAACTCGTTGAGCCAATCAGAGATCGGGCCTCAGCCGCCGTGCAAGACTTTCTGCTTTTGCACCCCAGCAGGTCGGTCCCTCAGCCGGGCCTGCCGCCGCCCTCCTCTCAGTCCTCCGGCTGTCTGTCAAGCAGCTGCCACGGTGACACGGGTGTGGGCGGGGAGCCGGCTTCTGTCTGTCAAATGCAGCTCCGCCTCCCAGAGATCCCTCCTGAACAGAGCGCTGCGGAGTCCTGGGACAGCCTGGAGGAGGTGGGTTTGTCTGGACGTTACTGTTTATTCTAAAAGTGTGGTTCCCGGTGGGCCGTGAAGCTATTGCAAGTGGGCCCCCACATAATTGGTAAAACACTTAATATAAAAATTATATAATATTTGTTTACAAACATGACATGGTATGGTTGGTTCCACTGATCCAAGCCGGAATACAATCGATTGATTGATCATTAAAATAAACGTGCCCTGAAAATGCACGCGACTCACCCATGTCCGCTGCAGTGGGTGGGCCGCCAACGCTATTGAGATGTTCAAAGTGGGCCCTGATCCAGAAAAGGTTGAGAACCGCTGTTCTGGCCCTGTGTCCTCTCATATGTTTTTGTGCACACATATTGGTAACGTGCAGTATTTAGTGACCTTTGTAATAGTTCCCTGGTTCTGTTTTGGTTTCACTGTATTGATGGGACTTTATATCCAAAACACTATTTATTTAGGAGAATTAAATTGGTTAAATAAGATTATCGTTCAATAATTCGAATGAGGACCTGTGCTGTAAAATTGTTGAACAAATGTTGTCAACCATTGACTTAAATGACCTGCTATCCTTTAAATGGCACAGTAATGTGTTTGTGCTTATCAGTCTATGTGGATTTGACTTTTAGATGATGGATGTCTCATTTTGGAATGACGCCTTTCAGTTTTCATGACACAGTTTCATTATGTGTGCTATGAAAGTGAAGGAACGCACATCCAACCAGGCTCACGTGTTGAACTGATAATAGCTAATGAAAAAAGAAAATAAAGTTAGCACATTGCTTGGAACGTTGTAAGTTAAGAAGAAACTAGTAGAATGAAGTTTCCCAGTGTGCAAACTATATTTTCTCTTTTCATTTGTGCATTCAAAATCTAACTTTACACTTGGAACTAAATTGAACTTATTACAACTTATAACTTACAACCACCTGTGTCATAGGACCTGAAGGAGCTGAGTGGTCTGGTGACAGAGTTCTCCTTGCTGGTCCATGTGAGTATGTTACTGTGTGGTTACATCTCAGAGCTCCATGCATTACTAAATGGAACGACATCAGATCACCTCTATGCATGGGCAAGTGCATGTCAATGGTGACTTTTCTATTATGTCTATAAGGCCCTGGCACATTGCAAGCGTCACACGTGTGTGCCATCAAACGCACCCATTGTTTGTAAACGGCTGTAGCCACAATGGGGGCATCAGGTGGACACGTCAAAACCTGTTGACGCGTCTTTCAGAGCCCGGTTCTATTTGTAGCATCAAACACCAAAGCACCCAAAAACCTGTTGGGTTGACTGCCCAACAGGTTCAAGTTTAAGAGCGCTTTGCCGGTGGTCAAAGTGCAGTCTGTTAGTGTTAGTTCAGTAACAGGGGTCTCCCCTTCTCTCCAGCTGTTAAGTAAACAGAAAATACATTCACAGGTGGGTCACCAATTTCATCAAGTCAGGAGAGAATACCCATTTATCAGCTTCAGTCTGCTCATTTCTTTGTTTCATTACTTCACTTGTTTATCTAGGGTATTTAGGGTATCCTGTATGAGTTTTCCGTCCTGATTGGATGAAATTGGAACCCAGAACTGAACATTTATTTTCTGTTTACTAAAGACCTGGAGAGATGAGGAGACCCCTGTTAATGAACAAAACACTCTTTGGCAATGATTACTAGGGGAATATAGAGCTTTTTAACTCTACCGAGTCCTGACTGTCCATTACAGAGACAGGTAAGCATGCCATGGCATGCAGTAGAGTATAAACTGAAGCCTAGTGATGTGATCCAGCAGCAAATAACATAAATGCCACCAACAACATGCTCACAAATATAATAGCCACTGTCCATGTCAAAGAAGTGTAAGCATGCCGTAAAGCACTGTTTCCCAAACAGTGGGTCGAGACCCATGTTTGGGTCACAGACCAATATTTATGGGTCGCGAGTAAATTTCAAATTGTTTTCGTATTATTTCAAATGATTGAACAAAAAAATCACAACTTTTCATAATTTAAAAACAATTCCAACATTTTTTAAAAGTATTTCATAAATAAAAATGTATTTCTTTTAAGAAGTAGTGAAAATAGCAGACGACAAGCTCGCAACGCGGTGTGAAGCGACGTGTTTTGAGCTTGTAGATCTGCTATTTTGACTAGTTTGGGTCCTGGGCAAACATCTAATTTCTCTTTTGGCTCTTGAGCTAAAAGGTTTGAGAACCACTGCTGTAAAGGATACAACCAAGTTACATGATCCAGTAGAAAATACGTAATTAAAGATTTATGGTCTACCTTTCTGTGGTGTGAACTGTCAAACGTTATATCCCCCCAAAATAAATAAACATTGAACTGTGTAGGCATACTTGTATTATAACGAGCCTCATACTATACAGTATATGAGCCGCCTCATTTACTGTTTATTTTGCGTTGGGAGTGCCATGTGTCGCATCCACCAACACATTATCACTCCCAACTAGTCAGGCTTCAGAGACGAGATGAGAGTGACCCTACTAACGGGGACTCATTGAACTCTTCTCCTGAACGTTGTCGGTGAAAGGAGAGAGGTTCAATTCACTGGTGCAAGAGTTATTAACGTAACTCCAGGCCAAATGAATGACTGAGGTATGTAACATACAATACAACAGTCTCAGTGTGCGTTTGGCAGCCAAATATATAGAGACTATTTGACGCTTCCTCTGTGAACAAGTGGCCTAACCTGACCCGCGTCAGTGACGCTCACGTCAATGATGCTTTCAGTGTGTCAGGGCCTTAATGGTTCCAGGAAGATCTATCTGTGTGTGTGTGTGTGTGTGTGTGTGTGTGTGTGTGTGTGTGTGTGTGTGTGTGTGTGTGTGTGTGTGTGTGTGTGTGTGTGTGTGTGTGTGTGTGTGTGTGTGTGTGTGTGTGTGTGTGTGTGTGTGTGTGTGTGTGTGTGTGTGACTGCTGGTGGGGCCCCAATGCATGCTTTCAAATAACGCCGCAAAAGGGGCAGAGGCCACGCCCCATTGGCTCGTAGTCCCGGAGTGACAGAATGTTTGACAGGGATGTTGTTTGCTATGAGAACATACACACCAGCGTAGTTATATCAAGGCGATGACGTGACGTAATTATTATATTTGTATTTATATCATATAAAGTGCAGGTCGGCTGCCACTCTTAGTTCTTTTTGATTGCCTTTTAAAACACCCATCTGTTTGCGGCTGCCTTTCACACAGTTATTATTTCCCCCCTTTCTCTTCTGGTCGATTTTCCAATGAATGGATGAGGCATCGCCAAATTTTAGTCTGAACTAATTGCGCAGTTTTTAGTCTTGTTTATTTGCAGATGCTAAATTGTTGGATAATAATAAGTAGGCCTATATGAATCTTTTAAATTCAATGTGAAAAGATGGTTGCTTGAAAACCAAAGCTGCAACCATTTGTGATCATATTTTAGGTTTTTTTAGGCTATGTGATGTAATGTAATTGTATTTCACCGTTTGTCTGTTTTCTGATGTTATTGTTTTTCTGTTTTTCTGTTTTGTGTGAGGACTGCGGATGAAAATTTGCATCTTTGCTAAATCCGGTGTATTTACGTTCATGTGACGTTCATTAATATGCTCTGTCCTGTCTAAATAAACAAATAAAGTAAGTAAAGTAAACTTATATAATAATCATATAGTAGTCTATATAAATGTTAAAGGTGAGTCACTATAACGCCTCATTTTTCTAATTAATTAACATGCTAAGCTGCCTCATCATAGTCTTCTTGGGTCATCAGCTATTGTTGAGTTTGAGTTTTGGGTTTCATTTATTAGCACATAAAGAGTTAAAAACAGAAGAATTTAGTGTCTGCAAATAAACAAGACGAAAAAGGATTCCAGGGGCACGGCATCTGACCCTTTTGTGGCGTTATTTGAAAGCACACGCCCCCGAAGCCCTCAGATGAACTGATGAGAGGAGAGAGGGAGGATCAAGGGGGGATATGAGAGAGAGAGAGAGAGAGGAGGGAGAAGGGAGGAGCTGTCCATGTGGGGAGACACATGGAAGGAGGCATACGGTGAAGCAGGTGGAGAACAGACGGCTCAGATTATCACTCTATCCGCAGGGAGGAGGGCGAGAGCGAGACAGGTTGAAGATACAGAGTGAGACAAGAGAGGGCATGGAGATGTTATATTGTCTCTGGGGCCAGACGCATCCTTAACCCATCAAGACCGGTAACGCATCTGTGTCATTTCTATGGCTATTCAAAAGATAGCAGATATACAAGCTCATAGCGCGGCACTGAGTGCTTGTAGATCTGCAATTTTTTTTTAAATCGTGAACCTTTGTGAAAAACTTTGGGGGAAAAAATAATAATATATATATTATTATTATTATATATAAAATTAAAATAAACGATACATATCGTCACGAAAACGTATCGCGATATGGGCACACCCCTAGTTTTCTGAAAAATTTATGTTGCTATAATATCAGTGGCTCTCAAACCTTTTCATGTCAAGGGCCCCCAAAATTATATGTATTTGGCCGCGGACCCCCATCTCAAAATATCTTTAGATATTTTCCAGGGACCCCCAGAAGCAAAGATTTTATTTAAATATGTATATATATTCAAAGATTTTCACACATTTTCACGATTCTTTTCCCAAAAATAGCAGATCTACAAGCTCATAGCGCAGCACCCGGTGCTTGTATATGTGCTATTTTTGAATAGCCAAAGAAATCTAAAGTGACACAGATGCGTTCCCGGATTGAATGGGTTAAGGGATCAACACATCAACGTAAACACACTGTGTGTATCATGGGGAGACAGCACACCGCAGAAAGAAAGGAGGCACTTCTTCCTCCAACAAAGTCCTTATTGTTGACCCTCGCGAGTGTAGAAATTGACCTTTTCGGGTCAATTTTTACACTGCCGGGGGTTAAATTAACACTGAGGATTTAGGGGTGTGCCGATATATCGCGATACGTTTTCGTGACGATATGTATCGTTTTGGAGAAATAAATATATCGTTTTGAAAAAAAAAGAAAACATTTTTTTTTTAATAATAATAATAATCAGGCATGCAAACAGCCCCGAGGTGAAAAGGGTGACAACATGTTTTTTTTCGGGTCAGGTGTCACACTATTGCCCTATTTGGATTCAAAACGGCAATTTTAGCTGAAAAGTTACAAGTTTGCATGTCTGAATAATGCAAAAACAGAATTATTTGTTTGCATTTGCTTTTCTTCTCCCCCATATATTTTCATAATAAAAAAGTGCGTATCGTATCGTATCAAAATCGTATCGAAGTTGTGAGCCCAATATCGTATCGTATCGTTTCGTGAAATTAGTCGGCACACCCCTAGAGGATTGTTACTGTGTATTATAGAAAGAAGCACTGCGACGGTGCAACTCTGCGACGTTTTAGAAACTCTTTTGCGATGTGCAAGCAGAGGACAGCAGACAGGAGAAGCTGTAAAACAGTCATATCTACAGTACACAGGTTATCTGTGTGAATGATAGTTAGGAACCAAATGGACCCGTATGGGTCTGTACCTCTGAGAGTTAGTAGGATTTTTCAGTGTAGATTGGGGTACCAGAGTTTTTTTGGGGGGGCATTATATCACATTGGTGACCTAATCCATATTATTGCTGTTTCAACTTTTAGTTTTTTTGTAAATTACTTTACTAATTTACTACTTCAGAATCAGAATGTAGCTTTATTGTCACATCACAGGTACATAAATAACAGATCTACAACCTTGTGAGCTTCTAGATCTGCTATTTTTGCTGTTTTTGAAAAAAATTGAAAGTGAAAGTGGTTAAATCTGTCTGTGGTTTTCATAAACTAGAGTTTTTTTTTTAATTGTTTGCAAAAAGTACAGTGGTACAGTTATACAATAATGCTAAAAGCATAACACAAAAAGTCCTGGGGGCTTGTTTCGGGCCACGATGCAGCCCTCATATCAAGAGTTTGGGCCGCTATGCAGCCCTCACACTTACGTTGCGCTACCAATCCCACCGATATATCTGAGTCATAGTGACAGTTTTGGACATACAAGGTTTCCACCCGACAGCGACAGCGATCGATCTGGGGGTTTGAGAGAATCACTGCTCGGCTGGATCTAACGGAGTGAATGGCAGCTGGGTTCATTGTGGGGCTGATGGAAGGACAGAGGAGGCGAGGATGTGACCGAAAAAGGGAGAGAGGAATGAAAGGAGAAAGAGAGAGCATGTCCCCGTTGCTGTCTGGTCACTGTGACTGTCCAGTGCACGCACACACGCACACGCACACACACACGCACACACACACACACACACACACACACACACACACACACACACACACACACACACACACACACACACACACACACACACACACACACACACACACACACACACACACACACACACACACACACAGACAGCTGCCACTCTGAATATTTCATGAGCCCCAGACAATAACTCTCAGCCCCCCGACCCCCCCACCCCAATATAATCCCCCTCGAATCTACCCAGAGCTCACACACACACACACACACA
>NC_137605.1:33583068-33630568 GCF_963280865.1 Gymnoscopelus braueri | reverse complement strand
ATGAACACGCTAGGCTTTGACGTAGGTATGGAGTTTATATTTATGGGTGTAGGTCTAGGTGTGTGTGTTTGCCCTGTGTAAATGTGTAATCATGAAAGGATGGACACATCTAAAAACACTTATCTCACACCGTCATGAAGCCTCAAAGGGTTCCACCGGTGTATGTTTCATTTTAATTGAGTTTTTTTCCTTCCTGTTCCAGGGTCTTAAACGTAAATTGCACAAATGAAATAATTTGGATCTCCCTTCATTGTCCCGCTCTCTCCCTTCCTCTCTGCCTCTGTAGGCGGTGGGCTACAGGTTAGCGGTATTACCAGTGGCGGGGGCAGTGTTGGGCGGTGTGCTTGGGGGTCCCATAGGCCTTCTGGTGGGGTTCAAAGCCGCAGGCGTAGCTGCTGCTCTTGGAGGAGGGGCCCTGGGCTTCGCAGGGGGCAACATGGTCCAGAAGCATCGCAGAACCCGACTGGATTTCCAGATGAAACAACTGACAGCGCCACCGCCTCCAGCAGAACCCTCATCTGACCCGCAGTCAAGCCATGATACGACTGGTGACTGGGTCTCTCTCTGAATACTCTATCAGAACCTTAACCACTGGCTCAGGCTCAATGGCTGATGAATCACTCTGGGGCCTCCCGATTGACTGACCAATCAGCTGGCTGAGTCTAAAGCCCGATTTATACGTTGTTGTATGACAGTGTTGCGTGCAGAAAATAGCAAAGAGCTGCTATTTTTTACTCGGGACACCATTGTATGATGGAGCATAAATTAAGAAGTTTACCTTAAATTAACAGGCTATACAGTACCTCCAGCCCCACCCTCTACTAATGAAAGACTCACTGTGAGACCCTAAAACAATTGTTATCACGCCATACAGTATTACAAATGATTTAAAGACTTTTCCATAGACATATTTAAGAGCTGGAATATACTTGTGTGTGGATGGTGTTTCTGTAAGTATGTGATATAGGTTTACTGTTATACCACCCCATTCGGATGCTATCAATGCATTGAATGGGACATTATCACCTTTTATCAGACCATTGAATGGGCGAAGTAGGCGACGTAGATGACTTAAAAAGTCCAGTTTCGGTTTCGGACCATGACGGAGGCGCGCAGTCTCAGGCGAACTGGAACCACGTGAAGGACCACCGAGCAAGCTAAAGCGAGCGAGTTGCCATCCTGAACGTTGTGACGTTCGCCTTAGCCTACTCAGCGCCGTTGGAGTTATGTACCGATAGGCACAGAATCGTAAATCATGTTGTGGAGACTGCTCCGCCTCCGAGTAGGTCAGTAGCTCCTGATTACGCCCAATGAATGGTCTGACAAATCGCGGGTAGGTCAGTATATCGCCTACTTGTCGCCTACTTGCCCATTCAATGGTCTGATAAAACGTGATAATCTCCCATTCAATGCATTGATAGCATTCGAAGCCGGTGCTTATACACTGTCAAAACTGGTTCATTATGGTTCCTACTATTTAAAGACACTACAGTTTGGTTTGTGGTTGCTTGGGCTTTTCCGCATGCCTTTGTGCCCTTCTGTTGAGACTGCAAGAAATCATGTTATGTTGGTTAAACAGGGTCAGCTATTCTCAACCACTGTTTTTGTGTGTTCCCAACAATTAAATGAAAAATGTTAGGCCACTGTTTCAGATTAGCACTACTAAAGCCTCAGTGATCAGCTCACAGGAAGGGCAAGAGAGTTATGTATATGAAATGTCCATAATGTGTCCATCATAGCTTTATTCTCAAGACTAAAGAACAATGTCAGTCTGTATTGTGAGGAAAATGTTTTCTTCGTTCTCCTGTCTCATAACTGCTATAAGTAGAGCTTGAGTATGACAACATTTTTAAATATATTTTTGCTTGTCTGGTCTGACGTTGATGCGCGCTTAAACCAATGCGCTACAATGTCACGCACCAAAGATAGCTACGCTAACACGTCACGTGTTGTGAGCTTGTAGATCGTCTCTTTTCAATGTGCAGCCAAGTACATCAAGCCCTTTACTAAAGTGTAATACCACATGTTCATAATGTGAGCGTGAAAGTTGCATTGTACAAAAAGCACCCAAGTGCCATTAGCCACAGATCACTTCTAGGGTCAGTAGGGTCTTGCTGTAGCACTATGTGTACATTTACCATTCGTTTCTTACAAAGCTTTTTTTCTTGCCAAATAAAAACAGCCTTTCAAGTCAGTCTCTGTAATTTACTAAAGACAACGTAAAGCGGTAGGTGGTAGCTCTTAAAACATGACAATTCAGACAACACAAAATCCTGTAAAATGGTTTTAATTTAGTTTTTTTTGTTTTTTCATTTGTTTTCCTTCTCCGAGATGACTGTTTTCGAAATGACACCTCCCCTCTCCCCCAACCACTACGCCTGTCCTTCTGTAAGTCGGTTGATATGTCACTACGCAGGCTTCTGCAGGGAAAGGAAGGGCATCCAGTACAAACACAGCGACCTCGTCTCACTCGTCTCTTTGGTCCATTCAAACCAATTGGACCTCAGGGAACTAGACTTGTGACAAAACCTTTGAAGGATGTTAAGCGAGGATGCCATTTTAGAAAAAAACTACTGTAAAGTCCCCAGACTACAGCTGGTCTGCTGTTGATCACAGTCTCTCTACCCCCCCCCCCAACCCCACCCCACCCCACCCCACCCCCCTTGTATCGCTGGCTGTAAAACACTGGGACAGACGTGGGAGAGATATTCACTGTCTCAGTACAAAGACACATTTTACAACAAGGTAAACAAAATCAACAGTCAGTGAGGTTCAGGATCATCTCTCTCTAACTTCATTTCAAGCCACTTTTTTTTCTCTTGTCTGGTTTCCCAGGAACACAGCTCAGAGGCTCCATGGCAAATCAGTGACATCATCAATCATCATCTATTAACCGTTAGTACCAGGAAGAGGAGGGGTGCCTCTCAAGAGTCTTAGAGTGGCTCTTTTACCTCTTCTTCTACCTTGTTTGAAAGTTATTAACCATTTAAGCCCTACTTTATACTTTGTCTACTCTGGAAAAAAAAAGCCGATCTACAAGCTCAAGTGTTGCATTGCAACGGCTTGTGAGCTTGTAGATCGGCTATTTGAATTTCCTTTATTTTTTTGTACATTTTGACCTATAATGACATGCCCAAAATAGGGACGCCAGGGTGAAAGTGGTTAATGCATCTAAAAGTATTTCTAGTCATTTTACCTGGCCAATATGTGTGGAGCACACGCGGAAAGGAAGCCATTTTAAATCGACTCAATATCGTACATTGTGCTACACAAACAAATTGGACTCGAATGGGGAACTATTGAGATGCAGCTATGAGGTCAGTGAGGAGGTCAGTGAGGCTCCTCGGGGCGGGGCGGGGCGGGGCGGGGACTCTCCCACTAGACACACTGAACTGGACTAAACAGGACTTCTGGAACCACAGAACCGGAGTGAACGGCGCGCACACTGCTGTTTTCCTACAGTACAAATAAACAGGGTGACGAAAAATGAAAAGAAATAAAATAAAGAAATCTCTGCATTTAATTTAGACCGATGATGACGGACATGCCCACTTAGCACTTATTTACAAGCTCCAAAAAAAATAAAAAATACAATTATTTTGATGTCCAAATACCCCCAACTCCCTCCCACACACGCACACACAATTTAATTTTCATTTTTTTCCTACCCCCCCCGCCCCCTATTTATCCAAAATAAAAATTATACACATAAGAGTTATGAAAATATACGTTATTCCAACACGGTTGTGTCATAGACTGCACTCTTCTCTCTCTCTCATCATCTTCACCTCCCATTCTTCCTTGCTCTCTCTCTCTCGCTCTGTTCAGTAAGGGTGTTGGGTGTTGCTGTCCCGTCGGCCTGTCCAAACCCTATTCCCCCTCCCTGACCCCCCCCGGGGCGTGGCATGGAGTCACAGGTTTCCTGTGAGGTGGTAGAGATCACAGCTCGTCGCGGTCCCTGTTGAGGATGGTGTATCGGCTTTCACTGGGCGCCAGCTTCTGAAACGAACTCTCTGGCGGGCTGCTGGCTACTTCTCCTGCCGTCTCCTCCTGGGGGTGCAGGGGTACACATTTAGTTTAAATTGAAAAAAAATTAGTAGAATTTGATATTTTAAGGACAATTGTCCTGGTCCTCATAAGAGGATTTTTTTAAAGATTACTTTTTGGGGTCTTTTTCTGCCTTTGTTGATAGTATAGTAGAGAATGACAGGAAACGGGGAGAGAGTGACAGGGAGTGACACGCAGCAAAGGTCGTCGGGAATGGGACACAAACCTGCGACACGCCATCAGGCATTAGAGCCTATGTGGTATGCGCCTAGAGTGCTTGGCCAACGTGCGTCCCAGAAATGGTTGTTTTATGGTTGTTTTACAGTTAAATGACCGTCTTTAAATTATTATCATTATCATAATAAGCTGTTTCAGCGTTGCGCTGAAACAGCTTATTATGTATTATATAATAAAGGGGGGAATTTAACCCATTAAGACCTGAGGCCGATTATACAAATGCCTTCTAAACCAGTGGTTCTCAAACTATTTCATGCCAAGGGCCCCCTTGTGTTAAAACATGCAATTTCTTTCCAACACTTTAAAGATTTTTTAAAAAAATGTTCAGAAATAGCAGACGCACAAGCTCAAGCTTGTATATCTGCTATTTTTGAGAACCACTATTCTTAACTATTATGTTGCTACATATAGCTAAAATCTAAAATGATGCTTTCCCGGTTTTGACAGGCTAACTTTTTTTAAATATCATGGGACATGAACAGACGTTGTTTAACACCAGAGTGTGTAATGCTGCTGTTGGCAGACCTGTCCTGGAGTGCTGTCCGTGGGGTCGGGTCCATGGTGGAACTCTCGGTGCAACTTCCCAGAATGTAGGTCCAACACAAACTGTCTCAGCGTGCCGGGAATCCTGGAAATCACACACACACCAGGAAAAAATAAGTTGTATGACTGACGACTGTGCTCACCATGCATTCCTACACAGAAAGGTCGGCAATAAAAGACAGAGCAGAAGAAACTACGAGGTACAGATAGGAATTAAACCGTTTGAAATAAAACAATATTGCTTTGGGCGGCAATAAAAGACATTAGCCTGCCTAGATGTGTCATGGAGCAACATTCATCCATATAAAACCCCCCATCCTCTGAAGTGTGCTTATTAACCCATTAAGTCCTGGAACGCATCTGTGTCACTATAGATTTCTTTGGCTATTCAAAAATAGCAGATATACAAGCTCATAGCGCGGCACCGAGTGCCGCGCTACGAGCTTGTAGATCTGCTATTTTAGAAAAATCATGAAAATATTTTTTGATATTTTTTTCCGAAAGATTGTTAGGATTTTGAATTGTTTTAGACGCGGCCTCAGGTCTTAATGGGTTAATAACCAAAGGTCATGAGATCTTGTCATGTCATGTCATGTCATATCTCTCACACACACACAGGGAGCTGGTCCCCAATCACAGCATCTTTGGGTGTTGGAACAGCATCCAAGCACATATACACGTATAGAACATACATGGCACTAATGTGATTGTGCTGTGTGTGCCACATGTAGTGTTGGTGAGATAGTGATGTGATGTAATTAGGTTGTGGAGGGCTGGTCAGTCCTCAGGGCTCTGTCTATCTGATCTAACGCTGATTGAGGAGGGGGTGTGGTGGGGGGCAGAGTGGTGATGATGGTGGGGGGGCAGAATAAATAAGATTAAATTAGATTAGACTGGATTAGTTTAGCGCTAATTGCACGTGCCAAATCATGTCACATTAGCTCCGGTGTCCTGGCCCATTAATAAAGGATAGATTTTAAGATGTGTGACATTTCTCTGGTGCTCTGTATGCAGCGTGTCGTGTTGGGTCCTGAGTGGGAAAGAGATGAGCGTGTGTGTGTGTGTGCAAAATTTAATATATTTGAGCAAATCTCAACGTGAAATATTTTTAACACTAAGTTGCTCTACACAGATCCATGGGAATTGTCCGTCCCAACATTTGAAGAGTGGTTGTTGTTTTTGTTTTGAACAGGAGGTACTTACTTGATGTCTTTGAAATCGGGGAAGACATACATGTGTCTGAATGAGTCTATAGCAATGACAGGACAATCTGCAGGGGTCTTCTGAATGTGCAACAGAGGATGACGGAACTTCTCACAGTCTGCATGCAGGAAGTTTATAGACCCTGAGGGAGAGACAGGTACATTGGCTTTAAGACCACATACGTACTGTTACTACTGTATAAAACTGTTTGAATGCAGCCAAATCTAACTCATAACCCTGGGGAGGGTCGAAGGATCAAGGATGCTCAGGCACATATAACTGAACATGCATGTAAATAGCAACCTGAGTCATAACAATAGCTGGAGATCCCCGAACGTCATTGAAATCAGGGGAATGGTAGCAATATTTTCTGTTCAAATTATCTTTTATTTGCTAGTCCAGGTTAATATCTTGCATTTAAACTACACTGTTATGGACCGCCATATCATTATTTTTGTTTTCATGTGCTTGCTCCTTAAAACACACGCTGTTGTCGTTTCCTGCTATAATCGCTGCCACACATCTTGGCTTAACTACTGTATGTTATCCTTTAAGATTCTTTGATTGGGAACAGATTAGGGCTTGGTAATTCTACACTGAATTAATACCGGGGGGGAGGGATAATTAGTTTAAAAAGTGCCCCCAGATTTTATACAGTGGCGGACAGAATGTACAAAACTTGACATATGCATTCTTACACACGCACGCACACACCTTTCTCACTGATGAGCTGACGAGCCACCTCGTGCTGGAAATGTTCTAAGCTCTCAGTGTCTTCCTTGACATGGAACAAGATGAGGAATGGAAGCCCCTCTTCAGTTAGCTCCTGAGAAACACACAAACACAATAGTGAGTCAAAGAATGACATTGTGTGGCACCACTTAGGAATGCATTAAGCATGACTCATGGCCGGGTCTGGATTACATTTCACCGCTGGCTCTACATACACTCGTAGGATGACAAAGCATAAACGCTGAAGAAGGAAACATTACTGTTCTTAGAAAGAATAAGTACATACATAATCATCAAACATTATGTATACACACACATTTACAAATATAAACACACAAATATACGTAATTATTTCTTTCATCATTTATAATAATCCTATATATCTTTATTATGCTACACAACAAAAAAAAAGCATCCATATGATATACTGATAGAAATGGGCAATGACAGATTATTGGAGATGTGTTGCATGTGTTCAACAAGTGGGAACTGACCTCTCCGTTTTCAAAGGTGATCTCCCTGACCAGGGGAACGCATTTGTCCTGGGCCCAGGCATAGGTGAGGTCAAAGTTAGTGAGTGAACCCAGGAACACCATGTCAGGAACACTCTCCCCTACGGCCTTATAGATGACGTTGTCTCCGCTGAACCTCTCAGCCTCTGATGTAGCACTGGATGGGGGGAAGAGGAACGGATCATCAAACAGAATCGAGACCTAAACCACTGGTTCTCAATGTCAGGTCCAGGGACCACTAGGGGGGCCCACCATTTTTTATTTTATCTCTGGGACATGTAAGTGTCCATTTGGACCCACTGGTGGTCCCCGGACCTAACATCGAGAATCGCTGACTTAAAACCACAGATCCAGCAACTAAAAAGAGGCCACGCGTTTTAATAAGCGTGTCTCAATGAGAGGGGTGCATGGCCTACTGTACAATAAGTAGGGTTATGTCTAAGCCTGAGCTCGTCTTTTTTTTTTGGGGTGTCTCACCCGAAGGCGGCCATGAATGAGCAGTCGTCTCGAAGGATGTTGGCAACCTTCTCGAAACTGTGGTAGTTCTCTGAGTCCTTCTGTTCAAAGAAACCTATGATGTTCCTCTTGCTCCTCTGGTGAATAAGAAGAGACAAACGAGAGAATATTGGCTACAGTTTATTTGATAATGATGATGTGTGTGAAATGGTTGTTTCATGGTTCAAAAAGATTTGGGGTGGGTGTTAGGATTAGGCATTTTAGAGGTTAGAGTTAGAGTTGGCAAAAAAGTGGCAAAAGGTTGTAAGAATTGCATTCATAAAATCACCGTCCTACAATGCTGTGATGTCCTCACAAGTATTGCAATACAAATGTGTGTGTGTGTGTGTGTGTGTGTGTGTGTGTGTGTGTGTGTGTGTGTGTGTGTGTGTGTGTGTGTGTGTGTGTGTGTGTGTTTTGTATGAACATAGCCTTGTATGAGCTTTTGCTTTGCCCACTCACATCCACAGTACTGATCTCCTCCAGGGACTGGAGCTCTTTGATGGGGTCTATCTTCTGTTGGCGGATGAAGTCGGCGATGGCCGTCACCGACCTTTGACCCCTGTACTCCCTCTTCATCATCATCCCGTTTCGGAACAGCTTCAGTGTAGGGTACTTCGTGATCCGGTAGCGTTGGGCAATGTCCGCTGCACGGTAAAAAAGAAAAAAACGCGACAAATCAGTTGATGGCGTGGAAGGAGCAGAGCAGTAAAGACACAGGGACATGGGTGGATGGGGGGGGGGCAGAGACAGAGATAGTGGTATGACTGCAGTCTGAAAACACTGCCTTCAGTCGCCTGCGAGCTCTGATCTCTCACATGAAAGCTGCCCCCCACTGAGGGTAAATATTCTGTCGGCTCACAGTGAATGAGTGTGTGTGTGTGTGTGTGTGTGTGTGTGTGTGTGTGTGTGTGTGTGTGTGTGTGTGTGTGTGTGTGTGTGTGTGTGTGTGTGTGTGTGTGTGTGTGTGTGTGTGTGTGTGTGTGTGTGTGGCAGGTGTCAGTCACGCTGCAGGGTGTCTCTAAGCCTCCAGTCTTCACAGGCTGCAGCAGTTTTGTCATTAGTCTTCAAACAGTTTGCTGGTTATCAATTATTCTCTTTAATTTGTTTTATCTCAAAAGAGTCTGGTATTTTGTTTGTGCTTCGGTGTAGTCTGAGGTCACACTGGGATTTTAAACTGCCATCCAGAATGTCCAGAATGATTACAGTTTGTCGGACATATGATTAGAAAAAACAGCTATCTTTCTTTTCAACGCATGAATGACAGGTAGGTGCATTTAATGATGTAGCCTAACATGTCTTACAGCATACTAGTATATTTTATACTGAAAACTATTTGAACATAAAGGAATAATATAAATATAACAGCTTCGGCCTTGCACAAATGGATGAGAATTACATTAAAATCAGGCACTCTTTGTGCTCCTCCATGTGCATAAAAAAATAAGCCCTAGCCAAATTTTATTTTCATTTTCAACAACGTTCCTTTCATTTTCAACAATGCTTTATTTCTGCTACAGAGTGTAGTTCTGATTCGGTTTTGGAGTGAGAAGAATCACCACTCTGCAGGCACACTTGACACAGGAATGAGAATGACACCTTTGCTAACTTCGCAATTGTTTCTGTCATTTGTGTGCGTGCGTGTGTTTAAGAAACTTAGAGCACCAAACTGATATTAGGGCTGTGAATCGTCTGCTATCTCACGAATCGATTCCGATTCTTGGGGTCACGATTCCGATTTTTTCAAAACAAACGATTCTCGATTCAAAATCGATTTTTTTTTCGATTCAAAAGCGATTTTTTCCGATTCAAACGATTCTCGATTCAAAACGATTCTCGATTCAAAACGATTCTTGATTCATTTATGTAGCTTTTATAATTGTAAAGGTTTTATCAACTGATAATAATGTAAACACGCAAAGGTAAATCCAAGATCATAAAAATAAAAAAATATTTTTTTTTATTTTTTTTTGAAAATCGATTTTTTTTAAATGAGAATCGATTCTGAATCGTCCAACAGTAGAATCGCGATTCGTATTCGAATCGATTTTTTCCGACACCCCTAACTGATATTACAAGAAATATAATAATGTTCATTAATATTACAATTATTATTAATAACTAGAAATAGAAGAAGAAAAGGTAAATACAAGTATGCCTATATGTATAAGTAAAAAGAGAAGAGGAGTCAATACTCACAATGTTGGTCACAGTCGACACGAGCAAACACAACCTGTGTAGCATCAGGATACTCCTCCCTCACCGAGTTAGAGGACTCCTCAAAGATTGGATGGAGCATCTGACTAAATCTACACCTGAAAGAGAGAGGGAGGTGGTATTGTGTGGTTTGCGGGCTTTGCATAATTTTACTTAAACAAATGTCTTTTGTTCTTTAACTAAGTTTAACAGCAGCAGGTTTGTCCAGGGTTAGATTACTTCTGACATGCTGATATGTTTAGTGTTACTTTTTATCTTGGAAGAAAAACAGCAGGAGGTCAGAATTTTGTTTGAATGTAATAAACACGTGAATCAAAATAAAAAAAGATAATGGGTGCAATCCCTTGACGACTGAAGGGCGAGTCCAACAAAGTGCATTGACACACTTACCAGTCTGCATAGAAGTTCACTAATGCCACCCCAGCATTATCTGCAAAGACAAACACACGGTACTGTATGAACCAAAAAATAATGGCTCAAAGGGCAAGGTTTGAACCAAACCGTGGGTCTGCACAACCTTTACAAATCTGTGTACATCCCTAGAAAATTCTAGAGTCCTTCTATGAGAACTGAGAGGCAGAAGACAGAAAGGGTAGGAAACAGTCATCATGCTTTAAGAGAAAATAACTTGTCTTACTGAGGGTGTCATCAATGTTTCCTGTGTCCAGACTGGTGATCTCCGTCTGCCCTGGGGCAGAGAGACCCATCACCTACACAAACATAGAGAAAAGGGAATTAGAATTAGACACACTGAAAAACACTGACCCAATACAAACTATGATACTACCAGTGGCGTACCCACTGTAGAGGCAGGGCAGGCGATCGCCTGCCCAACTAAGATCTCGCCTCCCCTAGAAAACCCAAATAACCCCGAAAAGATTGGACCTTCCGTTCCTGAGATAAGGGCCAAAACATCCTGAAAATGGCCACTTTCACCAGATTTCGATCGCTGATGGGGGGGGGGGGGGGTGCAAAAAAATTATCTCGCCTGCCCTAAATGTAATTCCTGGGGACGCTACTGGATACTACTGTAACTGTACCTCAATATCTATATTGTGGTAATGTTGTGGTTATGACTATTGGTGCTTTTATTACAATGAGATATAAATAAATAATAATCAGTAATACCTATATAATAACCAAGAGGGTAATAATGGCAGATAATAGAACAGCTAGAACAGTCAGGTTAGGTAAGTTCAGAAACTTATATTGCAGGCAAAGACGACACTTAACAATATTACGATATCCAAAATCCCAGATGCCATTTCGTCTCATATCATAATAATAAATATAAGACAGCATCTATCTATCTAGTATCTATCTATCAATCTATACCGCTTCCGACTTATTTAAATTATTTCCTGCTGAAAGCTGCAACAGAAGAAAAGATGCATACTAGAAAGTTGTTTGGTAGAGAGCAGGAGCCAAAAGAGGACATGCAAGCAATGAGGAAGAGAATTATAAAGAGAAAAGAGGGGTTGCGGTCAAAACATAGGCCAGAAGAGAAGTAACGTGTACCATTATTACTATTTCATATCAAGTCTATATACGTGTGTGTGTGTGTGTGTGTGTGTGTGTGTGTGTGTGTGTGTGTGTGTGTGTGTGTGTGTGTGTGTGTGTGTGTATATATATATACATATATATATACACACACACACACATATATATATATATATATATACACACCACACACACAAACAGATGTATCACAAAGTATTTACACTAATTGCTCCCCCATACAGAGTTAAGATAAAGCATCTTAAAAACACCATCCACTCACATAATGCAGCATTTATGACCCCCCCCACACACACACACACACACACACACAGACTAAATGTAGGCCTGAGACAATAGGTGGGTCTCAAGGCTGTTTTTAAAATTAAGGACACCGTTGTGGCATGTCTCTCAAGTCATCTGACAGGCAGTTTGCTCAATTATGACCACAGTCTATAATGTCCTAGTGGTATATCATGTCATCATTGCAGTAAACACTGGTCTATCTGATCTGATCTCTGCAACTTTAACACCTGTCAAACAGGATATGTTTCTGCCAAACCACACCAGTTTGATATGCAAACACATAGAAGCCTAGTCTAGGCTTCCATGTCTGAGGTGAGACAGCAGTCAAACTAAGAGTAGTAGAGAGAGTAGTTGCTCAAGAGATGGCTGAGCGAAATTCATTTGCTAGGCTATTAAAACTGTATTGTTTGCCTTAAAGCTTTTTTTAAATGAATAAAATGTAATTGTGTCCAATCTGTATGGTGGAGTATGTTAATATAATTATACAATTGGGGTGGTTGTATTGCGTCTCCCTGCTCTTCTATTGAGACATTTAGATCGTGTCAAAGGTCATGTCTCACCTAGACAAAGGATCTGGCACACATTTTTGACCTGATGGTCAAGCTTCAATTTATCCCCCGAGCAAGCAGGTCGGCTCTATTAGCTCAATGGTAAAAACTTCAGCACTTGAGCAGGAAACCGGGTTCAAAATCCGGGGTAGAAGAGTAAAGTTACACAGTGCTGCTTTAAACAGGGAAGTCAATCTAATGTCCAACTCTTTCTGAACATGCACAGCGTCTCTGTTCCGCTCTCTATCACACACACACAAAGCTATTTTCAGCGCTTAAACACATGCTGTGGCATACCAGTATGGTAAGATGACCTTACAGTAGAGGTTTTTCCTGACAGTCTCTTCTTCCATAGCTGTGCAACCAATTATTTTGTACCATGTAGGTTCCAAGATTCAGCCCCACACAGATAACAAGAAACGGTAAGCATGGCTTCGTGAAATATAAAAAGATAACTGCCATGGTCTGATGTATAATGTTCTAAACGTACTTATAAGATTAGTATAATAACAGATCATCAATGTGGGGGGAACAAAGTTTTGATTTTTCCTTTTTTTTTTCAGGCCCAAACTCTGCAAACAGAGGCGCTGACTACAGTTCCGGGTCGTCAGCCAATAGGAATGAGCCACAACAGAGGAACTCACCAACCGGCAAGCATCGTTCCGGGAGAACACAGAGATGCATGAAAGCAAGCTAGCTGACACAACTTACTTGCTACTACATCCACAATGAAAGATCCACGCAACTAACGTTCACCCCAAACAAATACATCAAACACGTCCATTCATTAAACAAACGAACACTTTTAGCTTGAGACAGCTATAGCCATGCAAATCAAGCAAGCAAGCAGACAGTGTCAAGATGCAGTAGACTAGCCTTCACCTCCTTGGTTCATCAAAGATCAAACTATCTGTTGCCTAATGAATGTTGGATGGATGGGTGGATGCTGCTCATTGGGCGTTAATGTGACACTGAGCCTGACACGGAGTTGTAGTTCATTAGAATGTAACGTTACTAAGTTGGCTAGGCGTCGTTCTGTGACAAGACGTATAGCCTTGGGAGAGGCACAGAGAGAGAGAGAGATGGTCACCTGAATGAGGTGACCCTCTCTCTGCGGGTCTCTAAAAGAAGCCGCTTTTGGACCATTTTGACGGCTCATTATGAGCCGTCAAAAGGTCCAAAGGCGGCTTCTCTTTAGCCCTGCTAGTCACATTAGCCACTTTACTGGCCAACACAGGCTATAGTCACTCACTGGTTATCAAACAGCAACCGAGCTAACGTCAGTCGGCTAACAGCTAGCTTGGGGGGGGCTGGCTAGACCATATAAGCTATTATATCATGGCTGTTTTAGTGCAGGCTGTAGAACAGAGGTTCTTACCAGCAGTAGAACCCCGACGCAGCCGCCCTGGAGACACGGTGATGTTGGTAACAGCTTCATTGCAATAATAAAAAGGGTTAATGGATGTTGCTGCTCAGCTCGACGCCACTCACTCTCCTCCTCTCTGGTCTCACTGCAGCAGGAAGCGGACGGCGAGCCGATCTCACGGTGACCACGGAACCGCCGAGCTTGTTACTTCCGGGTGTTTCGCTTTAAACTCGATGGGAGTTGTAGTTTTGGGCCGCGAGGCGACTCGTCCGCGGAGCAGAGCGCGGCGCGACGAGCGGAACTACAAGCATGGCCGGGTCGGTCGCCTCGCGACGCGCAACGGGAGTTGTAGTGTTTTTGTAACCCCCCCCCCAGATGTTTGCGATCCAACGGGACGCCTTGGAAGACAACTTCTCTGACTTCAGCCGAGACAAAGGGAAAAAGTAAAGGTAAAGTAAATAGAACCGATGTTAACATTCAATGGATATGTACAAATGCAGTGACTATAACTGTCTGCTCAACTAAGTGGGTTGTATACAATGTGTCCTGTGAGCAAAATACGCGTATGAATCACCGATTTCTTTAAACGGGGGTGAATTGCATCACTTTTGGAATACTTTATAATGTTGTCTTCCTCCAAGCCTCTACAAAGGCAGCGATTGCACGTACGGCTCTTTTCCACAAATGCAAAATCGTGCTGTTAGGCTGTCGGGAAAAGTGTTCCGATTTGTCTTGTTGAGTGTACAACTAAAAGTCTCTGCCAAAACCGTTATCAGAAAGATAGTTTGTCCTGGCAGCACTCTGAAGTTCTGTGTGTACAGTTATACTTCATGCCATCTTGCAGAAGTGCATAAATTACTGTATCCCATGATTCCCATCAGAAGGTAAAGAGCTAGTAATAAAGGTTTCTCTCCACAGTACCAAGTCAGTCATAATAATACACTCTGTGTGTTGGCAGTTAGAGTGTGAACAGGTGGACAGGTCTCAGTATGTGAGTGATCCTCTTTTCTTGGTCCCAGTAGGAGGCAGGATCAGGGCAAGTAGGGGACTTGGAGAAGCATCCAGAACAGAACCACTCAGGATGCTTTGAACTGGGGAACATCTGCTGAGGCCTCCCCAGCAATGGTAAGAATCCAAATCTCTCTCTCTCTCTCTCTCTCTCTCTCTCTCTCTCTCTACTCTCTCTCTACTCTCTCTCACACACAGACACACACATGCATCCACACGCAGACACACATTTCTCTCTCTCCATCTCTTATTCCCTCCCTATTGCACAGCACAGCACACACACACACACACACACACACACACGCACGCACGCACGCACGCACGCACGCACGCACGCACGCACACACACACACACACACACACACACACACACACACACACACACACACACACACACACACACACACACACACACACACACACACACACACACACACACACACACACACACACACATACATGCTCACACACAAGTTAAATATTCAACAGTGTTCTGGATTATAAATCAAATGTAGGAACAACTACAACCGGCGTCATCCATAGAAACCAGAGATAAAATGTGGATGTAATAATTGTTGTATCTGCCATATACTATCGGTTTCTGTTTCTCTGTGTGGATGGTGTGTAAAAGGCCTACAGTAAGTGTGTGTAAGAGAGCTAATTGTTAAGGGGATCAGGATGGAATGTTGAATTGAATCCCAGTATTAATATTTGATGGGCTAAAGCTGTCCATAGGGGGTTCCCAGTGTGTTAGCAAACCACAGATGGAGTTAGAGAGATTTTCGTGTGTTTGCGCGCGTGTGTGTGTGTGTGTGTGTGCGCGCGTGTGTGTGTGTGTGTGTGTGTGTGTGTGGTGAGTGCTCTAAGTGCATTCAATGCATGTGTTCTTTTTGGGAGGATATCACCTCGTTATAATCTGACAAATGACATTGGATGCCAGGAGAGTGAAACTGGTGGTGAAATCACAAGCTTTTACAAGTGACAAAAGTTGAACTGATTGGACCATGACATACTACAGTATGCGTGGCTTATTTCAAAAGTTCTGTCAAATTTAGCCAAGTGTTATATATGTTGTAATACTGTGTATAAACCACCACAGTGTTGGATGACGACTCCTTGCTGTAAGGTATATTGAGTAATGAATAGTCAATTTGGTATAATGATATTCACATTCGTATAAAATAGCTCTTATGTCTGAAGTTTTGATACATATAATTAAAGTCTAGTGTTAGATACTCCGCTTTTTCTCTCCTCCCCTCTGATTTCATCTGTCCATCTTCTTCCGCTTTTTCCTTCTCTTCTTCTCTCTGTTTTTTCCATCTTTCTCCCTTTCCCCTCTTTCCCATTGATTTTTTGTTTGTTTTTCCAGCTGATTATGTCCCTGTGCTCTGATTTGCCGGCGGGCACATGGCTCTCTGCACTCTAATTGGACATTTAATTAGATCACAGTTTTAGTCCAATTAGACTCTTGAGGGGTGGGGAAAGAGTTGGAGGGTAGAAAGGAATGGGGGGAGGAGAACAAGTCCCCAAGCTGATCTCTGTGCCCCCCCCTCTCCCTTTTCTCTTCTCTCTCTCCCGGGGCTGTCTCATTAGGGACATAATGGGACGTTATCACAACACTGTTGGTCCTCCGCTGTCTTTCGAAGTGTTTTTAAACATAAATGTTTTGGGCCATTTCATGCTTTATTTAGATAGAGGACTGTAGAGAGCCTGGAAAACTAGGGCAGCGAGAGCGGAGAAAAGAAGGGAGTAGGGCTGTGAATCGTCTGCTATCTCACGATTCGATTCAATTACGATTCTTGGGGTCACGATTCCGATTTTTATCGATTTTTTCAAAACAAACGATTCTCGATTCAAAACGATTCTCGATTCAAAACGATTCTTGATTCAAAACATAGGATTTCAGGATCTACTCCAATCTGCTGGCATGAGAACAGAGTACATTTATGTAGCTTTTATAATTGTAAAGGTTTTATCAACTGATAATAATGTAAACACACAAACGTAAATCCAAGATAAAAAAAAATCGATAAAAAAAAAAAGAGAATCGATTCTGAATCGTCCAACAGTAGAATCGCGATTCGTATTCGAATCGATTTTTTCCAACACCCCTAGAAGGGAGTTGGATTCGAACTCCTCACGACTCACAGGGAGCATTACGGTCAGTGCGCTAACTGGCTGTGGCCCCAGGCAGCCCCCCCCCCATTCAGATTGTTTTTGACAGCACCTAAACCACTCAGTCAGAGTGACTGGGACTGGATCAATTCCCTGTTACTGAGAACAGATCAGTTGGTACTCTATTTTAGCGGCTGTATTCCCCTCTAACATGGGCTGGTGAGAGCCAATATACAGCAAACACTGGAAGGGGCTGGGGGTGAGTGTTATCAATGGCTGCGATTAATCTCCAGCATAACCTGACGGACTGACAGTAACTGTGGCATTGACCAGCTTTTACTTGCACGTGCACACACACGCACGCACACACTCACACACACACACACACACACTGCACACTGCACACATTAGCGACATGCGGTGCAGAACCCTATCGACTCAGTGGAATGTTCCGGTATGATATCGCACCCTAATGAG
The DNA here is from genome assembly GCF_963280865.1 of Gymnoscopelus braueri. Taxonomy (NCBI): domain Eukaryota; kingdom Metazoa; phylum Chordata; class Actinopteri; order Myctophiformes; family Myctophidae; genus Gymnoscopelus; species Gymnoscopelus braueri. The sequence continues at coordinate 33,613,265 of NC_137605.1, read as the reverse complement.
ACAGAGATAAGCCTCATTACCAGCAATACTCGATTAGATGCCAATCAAACGCTCACCAGAGTGAGAGCTCCCATCTCCCATCTCACTCTGCTCCCTTTGTTGTTAGGCCTCTCTCAGCTCTCAGACTAGAAGCATAAACAACACCTGGCCCCGGTGGACTTCAGTGCTCGGGCGACCGCATACGTGCACGTATGACACACACACACACACACACACACACACACACACACACACACACACACACACACACACACACACACACACACACACACACACACACACACACACACACACACACACACACACACACACATACACAGTGTGCTTGCACATTTCTGCCCAGGTATAAGTCCTTGGAGAACTTAAGTCAATCTCAGCCTCCCTGGAGCTTTCATACACTCCACCTCTCTCTCTGGCTGAGAGTCTTCTGTCCTCCCTCAGGAGACAGATAGGGAACCAGTCTCTCCTGTAACCCCTAGCACACACATGCACATGTCCAACACTGCCTTGTTGCACCGATGATCTTGTGTTGGTAAGGTGTGTGTGTGTGTGTGTGTGTGTGTGTGTGTGTGTGTGTGTGTGTGTGTGTGTGTGTGTGTGTGTGTGTGTGTGTGTGTGTGTGTGTGTGTGTGTGTGTGTGTGTGTGTGTGTGTGTGTGTGTGTGGAGAGAGAGAGAGTGTGGGGGTAAAAAGAGATATCCTGAGCTGTAGTACCTGGCCCCCATGGCTGTAAGATTGACAGCTGTGGTCCCGCCTAATTGCATTACGCTCCCAGGTGATTGGCCCACACCCCGGGGGCTCATTTGTCAGGATGCATTGTGGTAATGATGTAAATGAGCTGATCTATGTGTCAGTCAGATGTTCCCACCTGCTGATTGGCCCTGCTGCGCCCCAAGGTGCGGCCCCCAGCCGAGGGAGGCAGCTCATTGGTCCTTGGGGGAACCAGGAAGTCCCCCAGTAATGGGGCTTGCAGATTGGATGTCCCAATGGGCTGATATTATCACTCCTCTCTCCTCTTTACTGTCAATCAAAACTGGGTCTGGGTGCCTCCAGTCAGTAACTGCTATCAAAGACACAAAAGTACAGCTGATACAGTAAGAATATTACTGTACTGTCCTAAAGACACTGTAATAACTGCTTTACAGTTAATTTAAAAAGGCTACTCTGTGTGTGTGTGTGTGTGTGTGTGTGTGTGTGTGTGTGTGTGTGTGTGTGTGTGTGTGTGCGTCAGTGCATGCGTGTTTGTGCGTGCGTGCACTGTGTGTGTGTGTGTGTGTGTGTGTGTGTGTTTGTGTGTGTGTGATGGCCGAATATTGTATATTTGATCACATTTGCCTACACATTAGCTGTCTTAGCCTTTTCTTAGGTTTTTTTCCCCTAATAAAGTTGTTTTTATTTTGTTAACTTTGAGATATTATCGTTATTATTATTAATATCACAGTACCATACTTGTGCCTTGTATATGTAAACGTTCCGTTATACTTTATACTCTCAACCGCTTCTCAGGTTCCTTGGTTTCTGGGTTCTGTTGGTCCGGATGAATCTATACAAATAAGCCACGCTTATTGTGACTAGATACTGTAGCTTTTCAGAATCAGAATTTTGTCCAAATCATTTTTTTCACTACTCCTAATACTTCTGAGCAATCGACATGAAATTGGACAAAGCATATTTGGACCAAGCTGGGGAAAACGTTTCTCAGATTTCTTTATATTCCATACGGTTTTGAAATTATGAATTCTTAAACCCCTAAAATTTACATAAACGCTCATCCTATATTAAAATTGGCTAATGGGAGGGCCTTTGACGTCACTCTGATTCAGCCATAACCATAAAAGGAGTTCCCAATGCACCTACACCCAAATATGGAGTGTGTTGTCTAACCTCAAAGTGTTGTCATGGCATCAGCCACAAACAAATCAATCAGCTCCATATATGGGCACAAAAGGTGTATATGGGCAGCCGCATATACTGATATGACATCAGCGATCTCCATATATGGACATTTTTAAAGGTACAAGGCCTGTCAGATACAGAGATCTGGTTGTCCAGAGCCACAGATTCAACTGCTATGCCCATATATGGTGTGAGAATGCCCGACTTGCAGCTGGAAGCAGTACAGAGGCCTGGAGTAGGGTTTAACCCGTAGGTGTTTTATTCATCACCAATAACATATATGGATAGACTGTGCAGCACCCTTGGCATGGTGGTGTTTGTCTCTTCACTCACAGCTCTCCACTGATGTCAACTGGCAGCCTTTTATAGCCAGCTGAGCAAATGAGCTTGGACTGCACCATGTCAAGGGTTGTTTTCTATCTAGCATATATACATAAATAGCCATACAATAAATACATAACCCACATCAATTATCTTAAAACTTCAATGAACAACAAATAAATCCAATTCTTCACACTACTACAACATTACACAACCACACTATCCTTAGCAACTACAAATGTATATCACAACCCCCCTCTGCCATTCTGACTTGGTTCAGCCCAATTACACTGGCCACAGAACCACTTGGTACATGTTAAGCTTTTCTATGATGACTTAGCATTACACTCTCTCTTGCACTCATACATTTCACATTGCACTTGCCCCTCATGATAATCATTCAATAATAAAATCATGTGCAAAATACAACTGTGCAAAATACTATAAAGTGCCAAACATTAGTAACAGAGGTCCTCTCTGTTACATTACCCTCCCCCTCTCCAAGCTCCTCAATCCTCATGGATGCCTTGGAAGGTCACAGGAGACTCAGTCGCAACATTTTCCCTCTCCTCTCCAAGTTCCTCAATCCTCTGGCACTTGGAGCAGGCTATGGGACACTCGCACCCTTCCCCCCCTCTCCAAGCTCCTCAATCAGCATGGGCTTGGTAGAGGCTCTGGGAGACATCTTCACACCTCGTTGTAGTTGTCATTCACGGTCACTTTGTTGTAGTTCATTGTCCTTAAAGCTGGCTCCAGACCAATCCAAATCGGCCCGACTTTGGGCCGATTTGGCTTCGGGAAGCGTCGGCCAGTCGGTTAGGGGTCCGTCGGTGGGTCCGTCGGGACCTTTTCGGCCGACCCAGAGCCGACCGAACATGTTCAGCTTTTTAGCCGACTTGTAGAGCAGTGGGGTGGTGAAGCGGGGGGAGGGAGGGGGGTGAAGGCTCTGTAGAGCACCCTGATTGGCTGTTTAGCTTGTTTGGTCAGACAAATCAGAGCACGAGTAGAGAAACGGAAGTGAGCCAACGAGAGAGAATAAAAGACAACACAGGGAGTTGCTATGTTCATGTGTCTAGCATAGCAATGGCAAATACGTGGACTGAGGAGGCGGAGGAAACTTTTATTGAGCTGGTGGAGGAGAGGAGGCCGCTGTACGATATCACAGACAAAGCCTATTCTAACCGAATAGTGAAGTCAAGGCTCTGGAGGGAGATCGAGGCAGAAGTTCACCTCACAGGTAAGCTGTCTATTTGCCGTTTTGTTTATCCAGTGCTACTGTTGCTATGAGCTACTAAGCTGTCTATTTGCCGTTTTGTTTATCCAGTGCTACTGTTGCTATGAGCTACTAAGCTGTCTATTTGCCGTTTTGTTTATCCAGTGCTACTGTTGCTATCAGCTACTAAGCTGTCTATTTGCCGTTTTGTTTATCCAGTGCTACTGTTGCTATGAGCTAAGCCCAGTGCTACTGTTGCTATGAGCTACTAAGCCCGTCGCTTCTCGCCTTCGAGAAGTGACGGGTTATCACGATAAATAATAATATACATACGAATTGACGGCTTGTATTAAAGCCCAACACTGCTGTGGATGGACAGAACTATCCATGTGTGCGTTTTGTACCGTATTAAAATAGCCTACACATAGGTCTATTCTAGCATCATTGGCTAGCTGAGTAGCCGCTCACCATCTTTAGCTAAGTTTGACAGATGGGTCCACATATACGGCCATGTGCATTTTTGTCAATGACACATTTTAGGGCGTACGTGTATTGTGGATATAGGGCTTATATTATGTGGGTAGTTGCTTTCATTGCCAATGAACTAATTATCACTAGACTTGTAACAGGTGTGCTCAAGAGATCAAACATTTAAAGACGCAAGCTATCATTAGCTTTCTTATATCCTTTTGACAGATTTACAAATATAGGGTCATAAAAATCTTTTGAAAATGGCAGATCTACAAGCTCACAATGTGTGGCATTTTGAGCTTGTAGATCTGCTATCTTCAAATGGCAGAAATGTATATAGGGCTGACTTGGTTATGTATGTTTTCTAATTATAATCAAATCACTTCTTTTTCTTTCAGAAAAAGAACTTAAGAAGAAGTGGGACTCCCTGCGCACCCAGTATTTGCGGTACAAGAAGCTGGCTCCATCAGGTGAAGACTCAGACTTACCTAGACTTGTTTTACTTGACCACAATGTTGTTAACAATGTGATATAAATAGATGCTAAGTTCATTGTTTACCTGGTATCCTATAAATGCCTTGTCAATTTAATCAGGGAGTGGTGCAGCCCCCATGACGGGGAGGCAGCGGTGGGTCATGAACAGGCTGCAGTTCCTGGAGGCCCACACTAGAAGAATGTTGAGTGTGTCCAACCTGAGCTCGCAGGTAACTGAGCTATAATTATTGATTAATTTATTTTATAGAACCCCTGTGTGTAGGAAAGGGGTTTTAAATCCCCAACAATGTACTGCATATAATGTGTATGTCAAATGTATTTTTCTTATAGGAATCGACTGCAGATGCAGGGACCGACAACCGGTTTCTGACCAGCACGCCAAGGGCAGATGGCTTCACGGCTGAGAGTGCCAACCCGTTTCCAACCTGCACCCCTCAAGTAGACCAGACTGCTGAGGTCGACAGTTTCGCAGAGAGTGACAACCGGTTTCCAACCAGCACCCCTCAAGTAGACCAGACTGCTGAGGTCGACAGTTTTGCAGAGAGCGACAACCGGTTTCTGACAAGCACACCTCGAGCCACGCAGAGGCCCAGTGTCCCCCTGGAGGACTCTACCCTCGCTGAAGTACCCACTGGTGCTTCTGTTGCCAGGAGTCGGGAGCCAAGAGGTAGGAACACTCGTAGGAGGCGCCGGCTTCAGGAGGACCCAGATGACTCTGCCGACGCTTCAGAGCTGCCCAACTTGCTCAGGGCCATCACATCGACCATCAGTGCGATTAAAGAAAATGACCCTATTGCAAACTATTGCACTGCACTTGCAGACAGAATGAGGGAGCTTAGTCCACTGGACTTGTGTGTCCTGCGTCGAACACTCAATCAGATCGTGCCAGCCAGCCGAACACTCAATCAGATCGTGCCAGCCAGCCGAACACTCAATCAGATCGTGCCAGCCAGCCAGACACTCAATCAGCTAGTGCCAGCCAGTTGGACACTCAATCTGAGTACGAGCGAGTGTACACAAACTTGTGGTGAACACATGGCAATTTTAGCTATATAGATGTGTTTTTCTTACTAGAGGTGTTTGTTTCTTTTACTAGATGTGTTTGTATTTATTGTGTTCTTTACTTCAAAGTATGTTTGCCGTTCTTTCTACTTTTGATACTTGAAGTACATTATGATACCAATACTTTTGTACTTTAACTCAAGTACATTATGATACCAATACTATTGTACTTTAACTCAAGTACATTTTGAATTCCAGACTTTTACTTGTAACAGAGTATTTCTACATGTCTCATCTGTTTAAGAAAGTAGGTAGCTGGTATATTGCACTTTTACCTTAGCGCTAGGTATATTCTCAGTTGCTTGTTTTAGGCACCTGTTGGCGCTCTCTGCAGCTGCGAAACTGTCTGCATCGGAAGTCTGGTCTACTCGAGGCGTGCTGGTCGGAAACCGGTGTACACTCTGCAGCCGTGAAGCCATCTGCTTCCACTCTTGCCTACCTATGTTGATTGTTGATAGCACTTATTGCACTTATATATGATATAATACTTTATTGTCAGTTCACACTGAAATTTGTCTTGCGACCCAGCAGCCATGTATGCAGTACAAATACAAGTTACAATGAATTGAAGTCTCTTTGAATAAAAGCGTATGCTAAATGACCGTAATGTCCATTGCAGTAGATTCTTTTACCTATGCCATTAATGAAAGACTGGCTTGCAATCATATTTTTGTAATTTTCGATATAAATGGACCCTTGCAAGTTTGTAACTCTGTACATGTGGACCCATTTGTATGTCTTTATGATTAACCCTGTGTGAACCCAGCCCCTCGAGAACAATAGCGGCGATCGTCCGTCAATCGATACGGCCATCATCCGTTTCACACACAGCCACGCCCGAGTCCATTCCGTGTAGCGACCATCACCCATAGGAATGCTAATATGTTGTCCTACCTGGTACTGTATAGGGGGCACAGGGTACATGCTTTGGCACTCATTATTACTACAAGATGAGAGCTCCAGCTATATACAGGCATGCAAACAGCCCGAGGTGAAAAAGGTGACAACATGTTGTGGTCAGGTGTCACACAATTGCCCTATTTGGGTTCAAAAGGGTGACTGTAGCTGAAAAGTGACACTTTTGCATGTATATATACACACACACACACCGTATATCTAGGTGTGCCCTTGGATTTTTTTGGCTATGCCAGGTGTGCCTTGGCACCAAAAAGGTTGATAAACACTTAATGTGCTATGTCACTATGGATTTGTTTGCTGAAAATATCTATCTGTTTCTTCTTTCAGTTACTCATAGTGACTTCCCATATATAGCTACACTGGGTTAACAGATATATGTGCAATATATATATATATAGTAAACACTATGGCTGTTTGACTCATGTTGTCCAGGGGAAGACCAAGATGTAATACTGTATGAAGCATTAAGGCACTTTAACATTACCAGGAGTAAGCTGTTTTTAGCTTTTGGAAATATTGTACTATGTTCAGTTCCTAAAATAAATGGCACTTAAGTTTACCACTCTTAATTTGTTCTACATAATTATGTTCTTCCCTCTGACAGTATCCTCTGAACTTGGAATCGGAAAACCGTGAAAGTGTTATTTAAAACAGCCATGCATCCTTCATATTTTACCCAACCCAGGGCTCAAGTGTTTAAAAGGAAATAATGAACAGGGGTATGATGCAAAGGTTTATTTTGTTTCACACAGTCAACAGCAAAGTAATTCAAAATCAGTACTGGGAGGACAACGTAAATCACACAAGGAACTAAATCTTGTCCCACTGAAAAGGCACCGCCCCGACATCAGAATTGAAATAATGGCATAGGTCCTCTCGGTGCCGCTTGGCGTTTGCTTTTGCATTGTTGTTGCGTGGCATCCCGGCCTGTCGTAGGCTAGGGTCTTGTCTCCATCTTCCTGGAACAGTGACGTGATTGGGACCTTCACGATCCACTATTCCCTCCATGTACAGGTTACCGCCCTCAGTGCGCAGGAAGTTGTGCAGAGCGCAGCAAGCCAGAACAACAGCCTCAACTTTTGCAGTGTCCTGAATGGGCATGGTTGTGAAAAGGACCTGAAAACGGTTAGCAAGGATGCCAAAAGCATTTTCTACCACCCTCCGAGCGCGTGACAGCCTGTAGTTGAAGACACGCTTCTCAGTAGTTAGCCTGCGTTCCGGATACGGCTTCATGATGTACTCCTTCAGGGGAAATGCTGCATCTGCCACGATGGTGTAAGGAGCAAGCTGGTCAGATGCAGGGAGAGGTGCAGGTGCAGGGATGTGGCATGTCCTCCTCTCCAGGGCATCATGAAGTGTGCATCCGGCAAACACTCCACCATCTGAAATCCTCCCATTGCAACCCACATCAACGTACAGGAATCTGTAATCACTGTCCACCAGTGCCATCAGCACTATGGAAAATGTGTGCTTGTAGTTGAAGAATGTCGAACCACTTCTGGGTGGGGCGCGAATGGTGACATGTTTACCATCTAGAGCACCTAGGCAGTTTGGGAAGTTCCACTGAGCCTGGAATCCATCAGCTACTTTCTGCCACTCTTCCACGGTGTCAGGGCACTGTGAATGCAGAAAACAATAGTTAATATAAGTGGTTAACGTATATTTAGTAATACAAATCTAAACCGTAACTAAAGTTTTCAAATAAGTGTAGTGGCGTAAAAGTACAATATTTTCATCAGAGATGTAGTGGAGTAGAAGTGAAATGAAAAAAAATATATATATTGATATTGGGTTCACAGCCCATAGGAAGCAACTATGGCCTCCTGTAAATGTAAACAAAGATTCCTAAACCATTATCAAATGCCTATGGTAATGTTTCCCTACAATTACTGTTGATAATATCATGCCTGATCAAAGCTTACTCCAGTAGCTGCATGCTTTGACGTTTAGAATTTTACTGTAATTGTTATGTCTCCTGTACTATGCATTGATAGTTATATCACCACTTTTTACAGCCAGCCCAGGGAGGGACTACAGATGAAAATTAGCTTATAGCATTTGGATCAAATAATTTAAAAAAAATTACCTTTAGGTATTTCTCCTTTAAAACCTGGTAGATTGCTCCACAAGTTTCAGGGATTATCTCGGCAACTGTTGATAATCCTACTCGGAACTGGTATGTAAGGCTCTGGAAGGACTCCCCTGTAAATGTGAACACACATAATTTGCTTGTTAGTAGGCGCAGACAATAAATAAGTAAGGGCTGACATACAAAAAGACAACAGTAACTGCAGATGGTAAAAAAAATAACAAAAGGCGTTGGTTGCTTACCGGTTGCCAAGTAGCGCAGGGTGATCATGAGCCGCTCTGGTACTGAGATGCTGTCACGGTAATTTGTGTTTTTCCTGCGGATTAACGGAGCGACTAGCTCGGTCAATCAATGGAACTGCTCGGGAAAAAGCCGGGAAACGTTCTTAAAATCGGATGGTTCGTTATTTTCCAGCTCTTGGCAGAGGTTCGGGAAAGCCCCTTGTGCTTGTTTCCGCAGAATCCACGACCTCACCCATTTCTTTTTAGTAACCTTCGTCTTTTTTTTTTTCCCTTTCGCCAGCCTCTGATGTAGGAGCACGCCTAGAAAAGCCAGAGACATCACCCGTTGCAGTTTTAAACTAGATACCATTTTCTCAACTCTCAATTCCTACACTGTGATCAACTCCAAAGCAAAGCAGTACTACGTGTATGTACGTCTCGTCTACGACTAGAACTACATGCCCTGGGTGAGCTGTTGTTGTTGTGGTCGCGTTGTGGTCACTGGTCGGCTGGCTAGCTTCCGGTCTCCTGAGTTCCTGCAGACTGCTGCCACCTACTGGTTTGGATAATTATTACATGTTATCTGAGCGACGCATGCGCTGTGACAATGTGAAAATGCTCCGTCGGCCGACTGCTTGGGCTGTTTTTTGTGCACAACTTTTGCCATCTTTTGCCAGTCTGTTGCAGTCTGAAAGTAGTCTGCAATAGTCTGGCCGACTAGGATTGGTGTGGAGTTACCTTAATGTCCATTAAAACACATCGGGAGATCCACTTGTGGCTCTCTCTGGGGTCTGGCACCCCTGGTCACCCTGGTTTCCTCGTCAGAGTCTCTCCTCATCTTGCCGATCTGCAGGTGGAACTGCTGAAGCAGGTACTACATACACTTCGGTCTCCACTCCCGACACGAGGACTCCCTCCATGGGCTTGTCTCTGTCTGCCCGCGTCCGGACAACAGACCTCCCCATCTCTCCACACTCCTCGCACCTTCCCCCTGGATTCGCCGCTGCCATGGCCCTTGGGTCAGCTGATGAGTTGACTCTGGCATCTGATGACTCCTGCTCGTTTTCCTTCTTCACTCTTCTTATCGTGGCCTCTGTACTGTGACATGGGATCCCACTTCTGACACCATTTGTGAGAATTTTTGAATAATTTAAAAAAGGTTTTAAACAACACAAATCTTCTCTTATGGGGGTCCCTGGCACAACATCTTTTCACATGGGGGTCCGCGGCCAATGGCCAAAATACATATCACCCAGATAGCAAAATATGGGTGAATCAACGTTGAAAAATAGTCGGCCATAACGGTTGACTCAACGTTCAATCTCAACGTTGAAACTGTACTGAAATCACAACGCCATTATTATTTGATTCAACGTTGGGTTTCAACCACTAACTAACACTATATCAACGTTGATTCAACCATCATCTAAATGGTATTCTGCATGCTGATTTTAGTTGATTTTATGTTGAATCAACGTTATGACTCAATATTGATTCAACCATCATCTAAATGGTAATCTGCATGCACATTTTAGTTGATTTAATGTTGAATCAACATTAGGAATCAACATTGATTCAACCATCATCTAAATGGTAATCTGCATGCACATTTTAGTTGATTTTATGTTGAATCAACATCAGGAATCGAACACTGATTTAATTTATTAATTGGATTATACTGAATCATATTAGGAATCAATATTGATCCTGATCATCCAACAACCTAATGGTAATCTGCATGTACATTTTAAATTATGTATGCTGATATGTAAGGCTACATCTTGTTCAAAATTACCTTACATTTCCCAAAATGTGAAAATATAAAAATAAAGACAGACAATATGATTTGAATCTTCACATTTATTGAACCAAGGCATTTAGACCTGCGTTGAACTGCTTTAACCATTGTTTTTATGCTTTAACAGATGACATATAGAACATATACAAGATTGTAGATCTGCTATTTATGAAAGAAATCGTGAAAATGTCTGCAAGCATTTGGATATTTTGACCCGATTCTGTGAATGTCTTCTAAATGATAGATCTGCTATTTTTGAAAAATCGTAAACATTTGTTCAAATCTTTGAATATATATTTTTCAAAGGAAACTTTTGTAACTGAAATCTGTTTCTGGGGGTCCCTGGAAAGATATTTTTCTAGGTGGGGGTCTGCGTCCAAATACATGTGATTTTGGGGGTCCTTGACATGGAAAAATTTGAGAACCACAGATTTGGAAGAAGTATTTAGAAGACAGAATCGGGGACAAAATATTCATTTTCACGATTTTTTTTGAGTTGTTTTTTATAAAAAGAAAAGAAAAAAAGGTCCAAGTTCAAACGCAAAACGCTGTCCCGGTCTAGATGGGTTAAAGAAAAGAAAAAATGGTTGAAGTTCAAACGCAAAACGCTGTCCCGGTTGTAATGGGTTAATCCCTTCAGGGAGGGAGGGAACCTGCAGAGGTGCCACCTGCATCCAGATCCGGTCCCTGCTGCTCCAGAGCATTCCTCGGGATGCCTCCCTGACGGCCAGGCGCAAACTGCAGCCAAGACTTGACCGTCTTTTCATAGTTCAACTGGGTTAATTTTCGGTCCGATCGTTGAGCAGCAGCTGAAAGATAAGATAACAAGAAAGCACATGGGATTTAAACACTCAATTTTGTATACATATAAAACACAAAGACACTTAATCTGCAGCAGCCAGTGCGGGTTGGCTAAAAGACTGGACTGGAATTTGAAATGAGCATCTAAAGCATTGCATACACTTTCACCAGCACCTGACTCCAACCTAAACTTTTTTTAAATATTAATTTAGGAAATTGTGCTCAACTAGTCAACAGGAGATTCTGGTTAAATCAGTCTAAATGCACACATCCGAGTTGAAATCTGAGTTGAAATCTGATTTGAAACCACCTCCAGAGGTGGTTCGAAATCAGATTTAACTCGCACATACAGCACAATAGGCAGGTCGCACTCTGGAGCCCTGTGCCTGCCACAGTCTGTGTAGACAGAGTTTACAGCTGATCAACTGGTTATGAGGGGAGGGGAGGGGCCCTTGGCAGCCTCCTTGCTCTCTGCAAATTTTACTTGGAGGCTATTTATTCCGAATGTATCATATTTTTAAGTTTAATTGTTATAGCACGCCCGTCCCCCGAAATAAAAGCCCTAAAAACACAACACAGTAAGACAGACATGTGTATACATTGTCACAAGATACCCCAAGATATATATCTATACAAGCATGCAAACAGCCCGAGGTGAAAAAGGTGACAACATGTTGTTTTCTTTCGGGTCAGGTGTCACACAATTGCCCTATTTGAGTTCAAAAAGGTGACTGTAGCTGAAAAGTGACACTTTTGCATGTCTGTATACAGGTGGACTATAGGTGGTCTATGGGTGGTATACGGGTGGTATACAGGTGGTATACAGGTGGACTATAGGTGGTCTCTAGGTGGTATACAGGTAGTCTATAGGTGGTCTATGGGTGGTATACGGGTGGCATACAGGTGGACTATAGGTGGTCTCTAGGTGGTCTCTAGGTGGTATACAGGTGGTCTATAGGTGGTCTACAGGTGGTCTCTAGGTGGTCTCTAGGTGGTCTCTAGGTGGTATACGGGTGGTCTATAGGTGGTATACAGGTGGTATACAGGTGGTATACAGGTGGTCTACAGGTGGTATACAGGTGGACTATAGGTGGTCTATAGGTGGTCTATGGGTGGTCTATGGGTGGTATACAGGTGGTATACAGGTGGTCTCTAGGTGGTCTCTAGGTGGTCTCTGGGTGGTCTATGGGTGGTATACGGGTGGTCTATGGGTGGTCTATGGGTGGTCTATGGGTGGTCTCTAGGTGGTCTATGGGTGGTATATGGGTGGTATATGGGTGGTCTATGGGTGGTCTCTAGGTGGTCTATGGGTGGTCTCTAGGTGGTATACAGGTGGTATACGGGTGGTATACAGGTGGACTCTAGGTGGTCTCTAGGTGGACTCTAGGTGGTATACAGGTGGTCTCTAGGTGGTATACGGGTGGACTATAGGTGGTCTCTAGGTGGTATACGGGTGGACTATAGGTGGTCTCTAGGTGGTCTCGAGGTGGTCTATGGGTGGTATACGGGTGGTCTATAGGTGGTATACAGGTGGACTATAGGCGGTATACGGGTGGTCTATAGTTGGTATACAGGTGGTCTATAGGTGGTATACAGGTGGTATACAGGTGGTCTATAGGTGGTATACAGGTGGTCTCTAGGTGGTATACAGGTGGTCTATAGGTGGTATACAGGTGGTCTCTAGGTGGTCTATGGGTGTTCTCTAGGTGGTATACAGGTGGTATACGGGTGGTATACAGGTGGTCTATAGGTGGACTCTAGGTGGTCTCTAGGTGGACTCTAGGTGGTCTCTAGGTGGTCTACAGGTGGTATACGGGTGGTATACGGGTGGTCTATGGGTGGTATACAGGTGGTCTCTAGGTGGTCTATGGGTGGTCTCTAGGTGGTATACAGGTGGTATACGGGTGGTATACAGGTGGTCTATAGGTGGACTCTAGGTGGTCTCTAGGTGGACTCTAGGTGGTCTCTAGGTGGTCTACAGGTGGTCTCTAGGTGGTCTATGGGTGGTATACAGGTGGTCTATAGGTGGTATACAGGTGGTCTATAGGTGGTCTATGGGTGGTATACAGGTGGACTATAGGTGGTCTCTAGGTGGTATACAGGTGGTCTCTAGGTGGTATACGGGTGGACTATAGGTGGTCTCTAGGTGGTATACGGGTGGACTATAGGTGGTCTCTAGGTGGTCTATGGGTGGTATACGGGTGGTCTATAGGTGGTATACGGGTGGACTATAGGTGGTCTCTAGGTGGTATACGGGTGGACTATAGGTGGTCTCTAGGTGGTCTATGGGTGGTATACGGGTGGTCTATAGGTGGTATACAGGTGGACTATAGGTGGTATACGGGTGGTCTATAGGTGGTATACAGGTGGTCTATAGGTGGTATACAGGTGGTCTATAGGTGGTATACAGGTGGTCTATAGGTGGTATACAGGTGGTATACAGGTGGTATACAGGTGGTCTCTAGGTGGTATACAGGTGGTCTATAGGTGGTATACAGGTGGTCTCTAGGTGGTCTATGGGTGGTATACGGGTGGTCTATGGGTGGTATACAGGTGGTATACGGGTGGTATACAGGTGGTCTATAGGTGGACTCTAGGTGGTCTCTAGGTGGACTCTAGGTGGTCTCTAGGTGGTCTACAGGTGGTCTACGGGTGGTATACAGGTGGTCTATAGGTGGTCTCTAGGTGGTCTCTAGGTGGTCTCTAGGTGGTCTATGGGTGGTATACAGGTGGTCTATAGGTGGTATACAGGTGGTATACAGGTGGTCTATGGGTGGTATACGGGTGGTATACAGGTGGTATACAGGTGGACTATAGGTGGTCTCTAGGTGGTATACAGGTGGTCTCTAGGTGGTATACGGGTGGACTATAGGTGGTCTCTAGGTGGTATACGGGTGGACTATAGGTGGTCTCTAGGTGGTCTATGGGTGGTATACGGGTGGTCTATAGGTGGTACACAGGTGGACTATAGGTGGTATACGGGTGGTCTATAGGTGGTATACAGGTGGTATACAGGTGGTCTATAGGTGGTCTATGGGTGGTATACGGGTGGTATACAGGTGGACTATAGGTGGTCTCTAGGTGGTCTCTAGGTGGTATACAGGTGGTCTCTAGGTGGTATACGGGTGGACTATAGGTGGTCTCTAGGTGGTATACAGGTGGTCTCTAGGTGGTATACGGGTGGACTATAGGTGGTCTCTAGGTGGTATACGGGTGGACTATAGGTGGTCTCTAGGTGGTATACAGGTGGTCTCTAGGTGGTATACGGGTGGACTATAGGTGGTCTCTAGGTGGTATACGGGTGGACTATAGGTGGTCTCTAGGTGGTCTATGGGTGGTATACGGGTGGTATACAGGTGGTCTATAGGTGGTATACAGGTGGACTATAGGTGGTATACGGGTGGTATACAGGTGGTATACAGGTGGTATACAGGTGGTCTATGGGTGGTATACGGGTGGTATACAGGTGGACTATAGGTGGTCTCTAGGTGGTATACAGGTGGTCTATGGGTGGTATACAGGTGGTCTATAGGTGGTATACAGGTGGTATACAGGTGGACTATAGGTGGTCTCTAGGTGGTATACAGGTGGTATACAGGTGGTCTACAGGTGGTCTCTAGGTGGTCTCTAGGTGGTATACGGGTGGTCTATAGGTGGTATACAGGTGGTATACGGGTGGTATACAGGTGGTGGTATACAGGTGGTCTATAGGTGGTATACAGGTGGTATACAGGTGGTCTACAGGTGGTATACAGGTGGTCTACAGGTGGTCTACAGGTGGTATACAGGTGGTCTCTAGGTGGTCTCTAGGTGGTATACGGGTGGTCTATGGGTGGTATACAGGTGGTCTCTAGGTGGTCTATGGGTGGTCTCTAGGTGGTATACAGGTGGTATACGGGTGGTATACAGGTGGTCTAGAGGTGGACTCTAGGTGGACTCTAGGTGGACTCTAGGTGGTCTCTAGGTGGTCTACAGGTGGTCTACGGGTGGTATACAGGTGGTCTCTAGGTGGTCTCTAGGTGGTCTCTAGGTGGTCTCTAGGTGGTCTATGGGTGGTATACAGGTGGTCTATAGGTGGTATACAGGTGGTATACAGGTGGTCTATGGGTGGTATACGGGTGGTATACAGGTGGTATACAGGTGGACTATAGGTGGTCTCTAGGTGGTATACAGGTGGTCTCTAGGTGGTATACGGGTGGACTATAGGTGGTCTCTAGGTGGTATACGGGTGGACTATAGGTGGTCTCTAGGTGGTCTATGGGTGGTATACGGGTGGTCTATAGGTGGTACACAGGTGGACTATAGGTGGTATACGGGTGGTCTATAGGTGGTATACAGGTGGTATACAGGTGGTCTATAGGTGGTCTATGGGTGGTATACGGGTGGTATACAGGTGGACTATAGGTGGTCTCTAGGTGGTCTCTAGGTGGTATACAGGTGGTCTCTAGGTGGTATACGGGTGGACTATAGGTGGTCTCTAGGTGGTATACAGGTGGTCTCTAGGTGGTATACGGGTGGACTATAGGTGGTCTCTAGGTGGTATACGGGTGGACTATAGGTGGTCTCTAGGTGGTATACAGGTGGTCTCTAGGTGGTATACGGGTGGACTATAGGTGGTCTCTAGGTGGTATACGGGTGGACTATAGGTGGTCTCTAGGTGGTCTATGGGTGGTATACGGGTGGTATACAGGTGGTCTATAGGTGGTATACAGGTGGACTATAGGTGGTATACGGGTGGTATACAGGTGGTATACAGGTGGTATACAGGTGGTCTATAGGTGGTCTATGGGTGGTATACGGGTGGTATACAGGTGGACTATAGGTGGTCTCTAGGTGGTATACAGGTGGTCTATGGGTGGTATACAGGTGGTCTATAGGTGGTATACAGGTGGTATACAGGTGGACTATAGGTGGTCTCTAGGTGGTATACAGGTGGTATACAGGTGGTCTACAGGTGGTCTCTAGGTGGTCTCTAGGTGGTATACGGGTGGTCTATAGGTGGTATACAGGTGGTATACGGGTGGTATACAGGTGGTGGTATACAGGTGGTCTATAGGTGGTATACAGGTGGTATACAGGTGGTCTACAGGTGGTATACAGGTGGTCTACAGGTGGTCTACAGGTGGTATACAGGTGGTCTCTAGGTGGTCTCTAGGTGGTATACGGGTGGTCTATGGGTGGTATACAGGTGGTCTCTAGGTGGTCTATGGGTGGTCTCTAGGTGGTATACAGGTGGTATACAGGTGGTCTAGAGGTGGACTCTAGGTGGACTCAGCATTTATAGGATGCCAGGTCAACAATGACCTGGTATCTGTCCTTTGCATAATCCTGCAAGGTCATCAAGGCTAGGAGGGCAAGTGCTACGGGCTGAGGTGGAGTCTGAAGAGGTGAGTCTATGGGTGGTATACAGGTGGTATACAGGTGGTCTCTAGGTGGTCTCTAGGTGGTCTCTAGGTGGTCTCTAGGTGGTATACGGGTGGACTATAGGTGGTCTCTAGGTGGTCTATGGGTGGTATACGGGTGGTCTATAGGTGGTATACAGGTGGTATACGGGTGGTATACAGGTGGTCTCTAGGTGGTATACGGGTGGACTATAGGTGGTCTCTAGGTGGTCTATGGGTGGTATACGGGTGGTCTATAGGTGGTATACAGGTGGACTATAGGTGGTATACAGGTGGTATACAGGTGGTCTATAGGTGGTCTATGGGTGGTATACAGGTGGTATACACAGGCATGCAAACAGCCCGAGGTGAAAAAGGTGACAACATGTTGTTTTCTTTCGGGTCAGGTGTCACACAATTGCCCTATTTGAGTTCAAAAAGGTGACTGTAGCTGAAAAGTGACACTTTTGCATGTCTGTCTATAAGTGGTTACCAACTCCACTGACTGGCCATCTATAACACTACTCTGAGGAACTAGTGGTGTGACAAATACTTACTGAACAGTGCCTCTTCGCCTCATCCAGTTTGTTCTTCCCCTCTGGGATGACACCATGCTTTCCGTATACGACGGCATTGCGGCACTCCTCATGGGTGAAGAACACCTCGAACAAGGCGTGGAATAGCCTCTTGCAGTCCTTCCTGGCACGCTGGTGTATGGCTGCCAGCTGCACAGATGAAATCATCTGTCCACAGCCTGTGAATAGAGAGCGAGCAATTAACAAACTGCATTTTAAGACATCAGCTACATTGACCCCTTTCTGCGCTCAGTGCACCATGAAAACAGACAACTGTGACCTTCTGAAAACTTCACTATCTAGTTGCAGCTCACAACACGGATCACTCGCTACCAAGAACGTCAGGTTCAGTGTGAAATGTATGGCAAACGTATACATCCATACCTGGATATAGCTCCTGCTGCCCGAGACTGGACACTCCAGACTCTAGGTCACCGACCAGGGTGATAAAGCCCTTCAGTGCGTCTAGTTTCTCAGAGCCTAGAACAAAGACAAAAAAATCTGAGTCTACTGAGTGTATTTGTAAAACAATAAGATTGAGTACTGTTCTACAAAGCTCTACAGTATATTCTGATAGCAGTCATTGATGAGTATTTGTTCAGTAGCAGGGGTCGATCTCCCCAGCTCTTCAGTAAACAGAAAACAGTTTTATTTTGGGATACCAATGTTTTCCAGTCATGTCAGAGAACTCACAAAAGAGGTACAGGATAAAGTAAAGTTTCAAGTGAGACAAAGAAATTAGCAGACAACTGAAAACTGCAACATTACAGGCAATAAAACGTACTGATACTGGAGAGCACAGTGGTTATCCTCCTCAACTGGAGCTGGAGCTTCTCCACCTCAGACCGACAAGAGTCGCAAGGCTGCCACCCTTGACCCTCTGGTATGCTCTGGTCAGATGGATTTGGTTGACCTAGAAAGATTGAAAGCACGTCAAAAACTGTAAAGAAAAGTTTTTAAAAAAAAAGCAAAACTCATCTATGAATCCTGAATTTGAAGGACAACAGTGCCAAGTCTGCTGACACTTAGCTGAGGAACCACACCTTCTACTGGAGCATCACTGGACGGAGATGGAGGTTGCAGTACACTGGGTGTTTCTTGGTTCCACTGATCCAAGTCCATATGTAGCTGCATACGGCTGTGCAGAAAAGACAAAAGGCCCTTAATTGTACTTGGTCAAAAATCATCAAAACTATAGGCTACTATACAAGCTCATAGCGCAGCACCGAGTGCTGTGCTAAGAGCTTGTAGGTCTACATGGGTTAAATCTAAAGAAAACATACCTCATCAACAGGTCGGCAGGCCTGTGTAGAAGAGGCTGGAGGGTATGGCTGTAAATCGGGGTAGAAGGTATCACAAGGTTGCAGAGACATAGAAAAGTAACCTTAGTTTGTAGTCTGTCAAAGATCTTTAAAAAATAGCTATGCCTTTATGCAATGCATTGTGGATTTTAGATAGACCAATCAAAAGTAATGTGGAATGTAATACAAGTCACAAATAAATTCAATTTATATTCAATTATAACCTTAGCAATACAAAAATCAAAATGAGTGCAATAAATCAATGGTTATTATAACCGTAACAATCAAAATTAAAGTGTCTGCATTAAATTGATGGTTATTCAAAGCTAAACAATCAAAGTGCCTGCATTAATCCAGTGGTTATTCTAATCTTAACAATCACTAACTCCATCAGTTTTTGAGAGATTGTATTTTGGGTTTTAGGGATTTATGTCCAAGTGAGAGAAGAACTCTTTGAATAAAATCAAAGGTGTTCTTCATTGATTTGGGGTACTCCAAATTCAGTGCGTAAATCAGTCCAAACAGTAGGCAGATGGCATGTGGGAGACTTTGAAGGTCATCACTGTTGTACCTTCCAAGACGATGCATGATAGTGAAGAGTCCAAGTGCAGTGAGTGAGGAGAAGCCGGGCTGTCTTCAGGAACCACGGTCAGGATCCCAATGGAGAGGTGGGACATGTCTGGAAGGTCATCGGTGTCCTAACAACCACAACCACAATTACATGTCAAATGTCGCCTTTTTATATGGTAGAAAACACAATACACACCCACTAAGGGGAAGTAAAATTCTGGAATGACTATATTCAATAGAAAGAACAGACTGTAAATACTGTACACGCATAAATAATTAACAGATCAATTAATGATTTAAGTACATCTAGACAGCTGTAAACATTCTGTCTGCTTGAAAGTAGAGTTGTTATCCCAAGATCTATTATGACCAGATAGTGTATCACGTTGTTAAACATAGCCATGTCCTGAACTAAACAGTTGTCATGTTGGCACCATTTTCAAATAGTATAGCAAACTTATTTACCAAGAGTATCAGTGAAGTGTTGATGTTGTTTGAAGAGAAACAGTCTAACATTGATGTGTTAGACTGCAGACTAGCAAGGCAAGGTGGAGGGAACAGTGGAAAGCAGCAGAACCATCTAGGCTTCACAACTACATCGAGGATCCCACAGATGTCCCTGGCCAGCACCTGCCCCGTAAGCAGTGGACAACCCTCAACCGCCTGAGGACAAGCGTGGGACGCTTCGGTGAAGCAATGCAACAGTGGGGCCTCTCGGACAGTGCCCACTGTGAACCTGGAGACCCCCTAAAGACTGTGGAACACATCATGACCAGCTGCCCGAAACACCGCCCACCACATGGCGACCTAGGCCTGATGAACCTGGATGACGAGACGCTGGACTGGCTTGCTGCAACGGAGCTGAGGATCTGATGACATACGCAAGAAGAAGAAGATTGATGTGTTAGACTTTAATTAATTAGTTATAGGAAATATTAGTAGATCCCCTCATAAAGACAAGTGAAGGTGTACAGATACCTGTGTCTATAGATAAATGACATTTGTTTTATCATTTAGTTTTTGAAAGCATAGTGGGAGAATGCCATTAAATGCAATCAGATACAAGTTTTAATTATCATGAATAGGGCAGTCTATGGAGGGATGACTTTGTATCTTAGAAACTTAACAGTGGAGGTACAGCTGATAAGGAGAAAGTGGAGCAGGATTAGTCACACATTCAGGAGAAACAAAACAGCAATAATTAAACATTAACATGGAACGCACCAGGCAAACGGAGCAGAGGAAGACCCAAAAACACCTGGAGAAGGAGCACAGATTTAACATAGGTTTAACATAGGTTACTGCATCCAAATAGCTCTAATGAGGTGAATGCCAGTGTAACACTTTTTTCTGCCCAGTGTGATGTGGTATTTCTTTACTGTTTGGTTAGGATTTATAATGGTAAATTATGTTTTTTAAATTGCGTGGTTCTGGCATGGCTTCCATGTTTAAAGCGATAGTGCTTAAAAGGGCAAGACCACTTTGGTAGAGGTTTGTGTTGTGTATTTACCTTGCCATGATGTAACTCCAAAGGAGGACAAGAAATCAAATATAATTGCTCCATTGATTAGAAATTGATCATTCAAAATATGCTCCTCATTGACTTACATTGTACGCTGAAACAGCTCTCAAAGTCACTATTTTAGCACATAAACAAACACAATCAAAGCTAATTCAGACAATATAGAACATCACCAAACCCAGTACTGTTTATTTTTTGAATAAAAATGTCAACTTCCTGCTGATTTTACTATTTGAAGATCCGGATCCACAGATCCAGTCGGGGTTTTCTTCTTAATAAAAATAGTAAAATCAACAGGTTGTGAGCTTGTAGATTGGCGATTTTTTTAAGCAACGCTGTTGTACGACAAAAGTATAAAATAGGGCTAAAGTACTTAATCAGACTTATTGATTTACTAATTATAAACATCACTTGGATACAATTATATTTTAATGTTGTGTAAATATGTTTCTACCAACGACTAGTTTCAAAATTTGCGAGTCAGGCCTGCCTTATAGCCATGGACCACGAGCGTCATGGATAAACTGCAAACTAGTGTTTGCACTTTCTCCATTTATAGCCCGTACATCCACATAAACGTTCAGATTCCAAATATAAAGTGCTGACCTCATGGCCACGAATGTTACAAGTATGTACGGACCCTCAGATGTACACGTATCTTCCGTATTGTTCAATAAAAAGCATTTTAATCCGATCGGTGGCCATTTTCTTAGGTTTTTCGCCATATGCTAACTGTGACCCTATCGGTTGGGAAGTGTATTGCACTCTACATACGTTATAACTCTATGAGGAAATGGCCATCGATCGGATGAAAATGCTTTTTATTAAACAATACGGAAAATACGGGTACTTCTGAGATACCATATATAATTGTAACATCCGTGGCCATGGGTTAAGCACTTTATATTTGAAATCTGAACGTTTATTTAGATGTAAGGACCGTAAAGTTGAAAGTGCAAACACCAGGTTGAAGTTTCGTCATGACTATCATATCATATATGACAGTCATGTTTCAGGGCTATACTCGGGCAAATACACGCCACGGTCATGAACTAACAAGTTGGACAACATTTTAATTCCATAAACTAATTCAATTTACCTGTTATAGTAGATTAGAAGCATGGAAACATCCATGTCTGTAAGGTTCGCTCCTCCTGAGCCGTTAGTTCGACTTCCTGCAGCTCCCCGGTCCGTCTGAGTGTGTGTTCAAAACGGATAAGCTCCGCCTCCGCCTAACCCCTTTGTAATGTTGACGCAATTTTGGGTCAGTGGTACTCAACCTGTGGATCGGGACCAGCCAGGGGTCCCCACATGATTTTTTTTTCTGGGGGGGGGGGGGGGGTCCCCAGATGACAGTGAAGGGACAATTTAAGTAACCTTTTTAATAAATGAAAAAGTAAAAATATAGCAAATAAAAAGACCATTGCTGCATCAAGAGTAATCAACAAACTATACAAAAAAATTTTTGTCAAACATTGGCCAAATTCTCAAATAATATAAGAAAGAGGCAAACAGCCGATCTGCAAGTTGTGAGCTTGTAGATCGGCTGAAGTTGAAGGATAAAATTAATAATGATAATAATAACTGATATTAATGATGATGTTCACATCATGTAAAAACATTTAACATTTTTGTGCCTTTTGTTTTTTAACCTGTTGTTTTTTAACCTGATTTCCAAAAATGTAAAGTGTGCTATAAATAAAATGTATTATTATTATTTTTTTATTATTATTATTAATATTATTATTACTATTATTATGTATACTTTACATTACTGAGAATGTCTGCAGGTGGCACATCTCTGTGCAGTGTCTGAGCTCTGCCGTGTAAAGGGTGAAGAGAAGGGAGGCCAGCACAGTCCCCTGGGGGACTCTTGTGCTGCAGGTCACAGTGTCAGATGTAAAGTCCCTCAACCTGACGTATTGTGGTCTGTCAGTGAGGTAGTCCATGATCCAGGACACAAGGTGTGGGCCAACATGCATGCTGTTCAGTTTGTCTTTCAGAAGGGGAAGGAGGGGGGGGGGGCTGTATGGTGGGGGGGGGGGGGGCTGTATGGTGTTAAAGGCGCTTCGAAAATCAAAAAATAATATCCTCACAGCACCACTTTCCTTGTCCAGGTATGTAGTCGAAGCTATTGAGGTCTGAATTAAAATCCCTGTATAAGGTCGCAGGCACCCCAACTTTAAGCTGGTTCCCTAGGCCTAGTAGGCCTAGAGCCTAGGGAAGTTGAATCGCATTCTTATGCTTTCCTCTGGGAAACACGTCCATGTAAGACACTACAAGACCATTCAACCCTAAGACCACTCAAAATGGTCTTAGGGTTTTAGATTCTTAGGACCATAGTGAAAGTGGAGATCTTCGCCATAAAAGTGTCAAAGAAATTAGACACATATCCACGTGTTCGCATGGACAAGCTCTACAACATATCAAAAGATGGGCCCGTAATACATTATCAAGTTAAAGCACGTTGAAGTGAAGCGGTAACACTAGGCCAGGGGTTCTCAAACTTTTTCATACCACGACCCCATATAATAAGGGAAATCTTTTGGCGACCCCAGCAAACCGCCCCCAAAATATCTCGCTAGAACCACATCATTTCTTTATCCGACATAGCGGTGCAGCTGTTGGTAGTAGGCTACTGGTGGTCTCTGGTTGTCTGTAATTGTTGTCTGACGGTAACGTTACGACGCAGTCTAAGTTAAACTCCGTGCGAGGGCTACAGATGAAACCACATGGATCCGCGGTTCTTGTATTTTGTACCCTCTCGCTTACGGACTAAGTAAATCGTTTTGAAGAGCTCAGCTAAATCATCTGTGTCCTCCTGTGTTGTTGCTACGCTGTGTGCATTGTGTGCAGTGTCAGTGTCGTGTCGGGGTGTGTGTGTGTGGTGTCGGGGTGTGTGAGAGAGAGAGAGAGAGAGAGGTTTCACGTTGGTCGTGGACGCAGCCCCCCCAAATTATACATGCATGATGTGTATTGAAGCACAGCCTATCGGCCTCAGTTGATGCGCGAGACAGGACAAATACACAAACGACTGCCTGGTGTAAAATCCGAGTGAAGGACATCGTCTTTTTTTCCTTCCACTTTGGGTTGCGACCCATAGTTTGAGAATCGCTGCACTAGGCAATTAAGAGCCTAGGTTGTAAACCGTAGGTCTGTGTGGAAGGAAACTTATATTGGGCGAATCGGACACGCACTGATCGAGAATCTGATTTCTGATTCACTCCATGGGCTCCAGAAGGCTAACCCTAACCCAAGGGCAGCTAAGGTTAGGGTTAGCGAAGGTAGGGGGAGGAGGGGAGGGGAGGCGAAGGCATCCCCCCTCCCTCACCCGTCAAAAAAAGAATAAGGCAAATGTCATAGATTCAACATTGAATCAATGTTGGTATTTCAATAATTAAATGGGAGGAGGGGGGGAGGGGGAGGAGGGGGTTGCCCCCCCTCCCCCCAACAAGAAAAAAAGAAGAAAACGGCAAACTGCATGGATAAAACGTTGAATCAATGTTGTCATTTCAATCATTAAATGGGGGGAGGGGGGGTGTGAGGAGGGGTGTGCCTCCCCCCCTCCCCCCATCAAGAAAAAAGAAAAGAAAAAGGCAAACAGCATAGATTCAATGCTGATTCAATGTTGGCATTTCAATCATTGAATTTGCACCATAGATTCAACGCTGATTCAATGTTGGCATTTCAATCATTGAATTTTGCACTGCAATACAACAGTGATTCAATGTTGAAAAACCATCAGTCTTCAATCGTAACCAAAAATCAACCCTAACGACTATAATTCAACGTTGAATAACCATATTTTGCTATCTGGGCAATTTGGGGGTTCTTGACATGAAAATGTTTGAGAACATTATACTTCAAATAAGGCCTTGTGATGAAAACATCAGTCCTGGTGCTGCTGTCCATTCTCATCCAGAGGTCAGCTATTTGTCGTGTCCTGTCCCAGGTTCTTCTCCGCTGAAGGATTTGATGAAGTTATAGATGCGTGTTGTGTAAGGAACAAAGCCTTCCTTGTAGATGATGGTAGACTTTGAGTGTGCAGTCTCATACAGAAATTCGTTTGGGTTTTTAGGCTCCTCCTCCTCCTTCTTAGCTGGTGGGGGGGGTACATCAAGTCGACCTGTGTATTTCATGTATCCCAAAGAGCCTAACATCGTCCATACACCTATAGCGTACACAATGGACACTCTGGCGTTCCATTTAGCGAAGTCTCTGATCGTCATGGTGGTGAATGTTGTATTTAGATTGTTTGTATAAACTGTGATCAGATGTGTTTATCGAACACAGAAACATTTACTCAAGGACGCCGCCATGACAGCTCGAACCGGAAGTGTATTTATTCATCACCAATAACATATATGGATAGACTGTGCAGCACCCTTGGCATGGTGGTGTTTGTCTCTTCACTCACAGCTCTCCACTGATGTCAACTGGCAGCCTTTTATAGCCAGCTGAGCAAATGAGCTTGGACTGCACCATGTCAAGGGTTGTTTTCTATCTAGCATATATACATAAATAGCCATACAATAAATACATAACCCACATCAATTAACTTAAAACTTCAATGAACAACAAATAAATAGAATTCTTCACACTACTACAACATTACACAACCACACTATCCTTAGCAACTACAAATGTATATCACAACCCCCCTCTGCCATTCTGACTTGGTTCAGCCCAATTACACTGGCCACAGAACCACTTGGTACATGTTAAGCTTTTCTATGATGACTTAGCATTACACTCTCTCTTGCACTCATACATTTCACATTGCACTTGCCCCTCATGATAATCATTCAATAATAAAATCATGTGCAAAATACAACTGTGCAAAATACTATAAAGTGCCAACTGCCAAACATTAGTAACAGAGGTCCTCTCTGTTACATATGGTGATGTTCATATATGGAACCGACCGACTTCAAACTTGGTGTGCGCAGCGGCAAGGACTCGAGGGAGTGCGGTGCCCGCCGTTGAGTAGTTTCGATATCCAGTTGTCCAGAACCGCTGAGCCAACCAATATGCCCATATATGGGCATTCCAATATTTGGGCATATACTGATGACATCAGGGATCTCCGTATATGGGCATAAAAGGGACAAGGGACTGACAGATACAGGGATCTCCATATATGGGCATAAAAGGGACAAGGACTGACAGTACAACAGGTACTCTGACAAAGCCCCCTCACACTATGACTCAGACATTGGTCGGATCGGCAGTGCGACATAGGTGTGAGGGCCGCATGCTGCCCGAACTCTAGATTTGAGGGCCACTAGTAAATCAAAATTGGCCTAGGTTATTGTAACCAAACTTTGTTTGCATGCTTGGTCCTCACTTTGCTGTGCAGTCCTGGGATACCCTGCCACTAGGGGATGCCACAAATGTAAAATGTTGATAATAAGTTGTGCAGAGTGAAATCTTTTTCCCATGTCCTATGGTCATGTTAAATTCACTGTATGAAGTTTATTCATGATTGGGAAAAGGGGAGCGATTTCTGTGTGTAAACGTTTTCATCAATATTGCAGTCAAAATTGCCAATCATTAAAATTTTGCCGTAGGTTGAGAGAGCTGACATTTTTACGCTGTGGCGCTGTAGGAGGCCAGCCATCTAGAAGAGGGTCTGTGTGTGTGTGTGTGTGTGTGTGTGTGTGTGTGTGTATGTACCAATCTGTCGATGACAACTATGTTACTTATTCTTTGTGAATTCAGATGGGATAGGGGACGGCGAATATGAAGTGGAACTAGCCAATCGGCCGCCTCCACTGTATATGGGATGATCTACTGCAGGGGTTCTCAAACTTTTTTATGCCATGACCCCATTTTATGGGGGAGATTCTTTGGCGACCCCAAACTTTATTTATAGAGCAGTTTTAAAGTGGAAATAAAGAATTTCTTAAAATAAAATCTCGCCCCCTAAATCAAGATTGCCAGTTAAAAAAACAAATCTTCTGGTACTTTTTAATTAATAGTGTTTCGGCGTCAAGCCTTCCTCAGCGTGTTAAGAAAGTGGTCAGTGGTGTTGTGTGTACCACGAGTGACTGATAGAGAGACAGACAGACATGACATGGACTTCAGCTGCTGTCAGTAAGCTGTTTTTTAAACTCGTGCACGCGTCCCCCACACTTACACACCAGCCCCCCCCCCCACCGTTGTCGGCTACCACCGGGCCTGCGTGAGATACTTTTTGTTACTACCTGCCAGTGTCTGGTCAGTTCTGCTGTGTTGGAGAATGGGGTTTGATTCCAGCTCGGAGCACTAAAACCTATGACTAAAACGCTGCAATATCAATAAATGCAACGGAAGTGTGTGTTTCTCCATCGCGGCTGGGCATCTGTAGGCTGCCTCCGAGTCCATTTGTTTCCATGCATTTCACCCACATTTCAGAGTAACAAAAACACCCAAAACAGATCTTTTAAGAGTCACCCGAACATAATTCCTGCTAAATAACTATTATATATAATTTATGAGCAGTAAAATCAGTTCTTGTATCATGCCTCTGCAAGGTGTGTGTGTGTGTGTGTGTGTGTGTGTGTGTGTGTGTGTGTGTGTGTGTGTGTGTGTGTGTGTGTGTGTGTGTGTGTGTGTGTGTGTGTGTGTGTGTGTGTGTGTGTGTGTGTGTGTGTGTGTGTGTGTGTGTGCTGTTGGATGAATCAAGGAGTCAAGTGGCCGTCTTCGACTTCCTCTTCACGTTGGTCGTAACCCCCCCCCCCCCCTCGGTTTCTTTGTAAAAAAAGAAAACGAGTTGCGACACCTGCCCGCGACCCCACTTTGGGTCGCGAGCCATAGTTTGAGAACCACTGATCTACTGCTAGCCAGAGACAGTGTGTAATTTAACACCACTGTTTTACATTTCATCACAGTGACTGACAGACGGACAGAGACTGCCACACCTCACCTACTGTATGCGGCGTGCGTGCATGCAGCCTGAAACACAAACACAGAGGCCGCAGCACGTTTGTGCACGCACGCGGGACACACACGTCGTTCAGTCACGTGACAACATGTCAACGTGACAACTTACCCCCACGCACTTATGACGCACGCACATGCGTATCCATGCATCGGTATTGTGTAAAAGGATCCCTGGCTAATAAGCCAAATATGCCTTAATACATTATAATTGTCCTCTATAACTAAAATGGAAAATTAAAAACACCTTAAATATTTAAATTATGTTAGAAATAGTTAATTGTCACTCAATAGGGGCAATGCCCGTCACAAGTTGATGATGTCATCTGTCCATGTGTGGTCCAGCCCTATGGAATTTATGGAATGCATGTGAAAATGAAAACCAACTTAATACTTCCTAAGGTTAATATGAGCTTCAAACCAATATTTTAAATGTCTTTTTTGCACAAATGACATCATCAACTTGAGACGGGCATTGCCCCTCTTGAGTAAAAGATGAACTGTTTCTAAAATGAATAAAATATTTAAGGTGTTAAAAAAAAAAAAACCTTAGTTATAGAGGGCAATTATAATATATTATTAAGGCATATTTGGCTTATTAGCCAGGGATCCTTTTAACACAATGATAACATTTCTGCTGTATCCAATGCTGCTGACAAACAGTTGCATATGTCCGCCAAATCTTTGTGTGATATGATTTTTTTTTTTACCTTAACCACTTGAACCCTAGCATCCCTTTTCTGAGGAGAACTTTAGCCAAAAAATAGCAGATCTACAAGCTCACAACGCCTCGCGCTGTGAGGCGTTGTGAACTTGTAGATCTGCTATTTTTGGCAAAGAGGTGTTTGGTGTAGAGGGAAACAAGAGCAGACCAAGTAAACAAAAAAAGTTGAATCTGAAACACAATTTTATACAATATAGAGGGGGGTCCCTGCTTCATCTCTCTCTCAGCTAGGGGGTCCTTGGCCTGAAAACGTTGAAGACCCCTGCTATAGTCAGTTCAGAAGTCTGTCACTCTATATGTATATAATCTATAAATGCTACCAAAGTATTTCACAATACTCCGAAACCAGCAGAATTATGTGTTTTTGACTGTTTAAATAGACAAAAATACCTCACTCTGGCACAAGAAGGTGTGTGGAAACTTAGCCATGTCTCCCTAGTAGGGGTGTGCCGATACACTAATTTCACGAAACGATACGATACGATATTGGGCTCACAACTTCGATACGATTTCGATACGATACGCACTTTTTTATTATGAAAATATATGGGGGAGAAAAAAAGCAAATGCAAACAAATAATTCAGTTTTTGCATTATTCAGACATGCAAACTTGTAGCTTTTCAGCTACAATAGCCGTTTTGAATCCAAATAGGGCAATAGTGTGTCAGCTGACTCAGTCCCAGGGTGTCCAATTCAAACTTACCCACCAAGTCTTTCCTAATAAGACTTGAGACAATTGAGAACACACCTTTAGAGAATAATATAGTTTATATCAAGTTTATTAGGAACAATTTATTTTTTTGCACCTTATGTCTAATCTCATGCACATACCTGCAGCTATGTAGACCTACCAATGTGTTGCCACTTTCGTGCCTCATTTGTAACCTCATGTAGCCTACATACTGTATATGATGGTCTTTTTTTTGTGACCAACTTTTTATTTTATCTTTTTTTTTAAACAAGTTCAGAGGTAAGAGACATTACATCACATCACTGTGTGGGCAAGCAGTTCATACAAATTCTCACAGTGGCATACAAAAGTGTCTTCTCAGTACATAGATCGTCCGTCAGTATGCACTGGGGTTAGAGTTAGTCATGTATAGCCTGCCTGCTGGCAGTTGTGACAGTCTCTTCCTCTGATCTGGCGGTCCTGTGGCTGCAAGACAGCCCAGGTCGCTTCTTAACCCCCCTACCAGACCCCCGGGTTCGCATATACCTTATAGGAAAGGGAAAACCATGATGTATACATGTATATAATACAATATGTTTTTAATAATGCAATGGAATGAAAAAGAAAACCAAAGTAAATTATGATTGTGTTTGTTAGATATCCTCTAATCCCGTTACAAAGTAAAAGGGAAAGAAGCAACAAAAAAGAAAACAGCAGTAGAAAAAAAACTGAAAAACAACATGCTTTTTGTTCAGTCTCAGATGTCAAAGTACAAGTATTCAAACCTAGTGGAGTACTGATTTGACCTTCTGGGCCGCAGTAAGTAATATTTGAATCGATTCTGACCTTGCGCCCTGTGCTCTAGCACTGGATGCCTCTAATCTCAAGACTTCGTAGAAGGACAGCTTCCAACGGTGAATATTGAGATTATGAGGTGGTTTCCATCTCATTACAAGCATTTTCTTTGCTGCCGTTAAACCGGCCAGAAACATTCTCTTTTTGTGAGGTGTTAATCTTAGAGATGAATCATCATTTAATAATAAAATGTGTGGCAAACAAGGTATGTTTATCTCCATTATATCAGTGAGAAATAATGCAACTTTGGCCCAAAAAGCTAGTACTCCTGGACATTCCCACATCATATGTCCATATGTTCCCATGACTTTTTGCGGACATAAAGAACATAGAGGACTTTGTAAAATTTTGATTTGGCAGAGTTTCCTGGGTGACAAATAAAATCTTTGTATC